>NC_132905.1:99118528-99340582 GCF_047675955.1 Chlorocebus sabaeus | reverse complement strand
GGGCCTGCACCATCAGACACCTGGGAGGAAAGAAGACCATGTTCCTGACACAGTCAAATAGGGGGTACCCTGGGGTTGGGTGCCCTGCAGGTGGGGTGTTCTGGGGGTTGCCTTTGAAACCAGCACGTCTTCAATTATAAAGAAACAAAGGCAGTTCGAGGAAGAGCACGCGAGGCTGTCCCAAGCTGATCTCCGCAGGTGTCCGCCTGGGCCCTCCCTGCCTCTGCCTGGCCACGTCCCCTTCCAGCATTTCATCTCAGCCATTCTGGCCAGGACCCCCACAGCCCACCCGGCCCTGGAGGAGGTGCCCAGAACCCACGTGGGGTGAGGAGGCTCCCAGGGCTGTTGGACTGTGGCCTTGGAGCCCCCCTGCCAGGCACAGAGCTTACCTTGGCCCCCCGCAGCCCAGGCACACCAGGATCCCCCTAAATGAATAAAGGGGGCTTGGTAAGCACCTGCTTGGGCCAGCCCCGTCCTCAGGCAGCGTCCACTCCGGGGGCAGGGGAGGGTGAGTTACCCAGGATTCATTTCACCGCCCTCCCCCAACCCAGAGCCGAGGGGTCCCAGGGACACTGAGCAACTTGTGCAGGGACCCCGTGGTCCCCGCTGAGATGGCCTCATTTAAACAATTTAAGAAAGTGAATACATGGATCTTCCAAAAAGCCTTTTGTAATATTCCAACGTCTTGCAAATGAAAGCAAAGCATTCTCTAAGGAGCGGGTGCCACGGCAGGGGCTGGTGACAAGTGAAAGTCCAGTCCTAGGGTGGGCCCCACGTGCCCTTGGCCCCGCACGCAGCAGAGGACACATTGATGAGTGCGCAGTGGGGTGAAAGGTGGCTGCTGCCCAGGGCCCAGGAGAGGAGCCTCCAGGCTCACCCCTCAGGCGCCTGCCCTGGGAGCTTCGGGGCCTGGGCAGGGGTGGGGTCTTTGTGGCCAGGCTGGGGGCTGGTGTCCCCCAGGGACAGGGGAAGCAGAGGACAAAGCTCCTGGGTCCTACAAGGTCACCACGCCTCTGTCCCTGAGCCCAGGAGCCCACCTGTCCCTGAAGCTGAGGTGGGGACCCCGGGTTCTTCTCCTATGCCCCTCTTTTCAGCCCGAGTCTGAGAATACGCTTCAGGTGTGTGAACCCAGGAATCTTGACTCCTGGGCTTCGGAGAGAGAATGGGACAATGGCCCCTTAACGCTGGAAGTCTGGGTTGGAGGAGTGTGCGATTATTTCCCTGTTAGGCTGTTTTGCTGTATTTTGCAAATTTCTCAGGATGAATTCATCCTCCTACTGCCATCAGAAAACCCGAGGCAAGGCCCTGTCTCCCCCAGCCCCGGGGTGCTGAGGCCAGGACCGAGCCAGCGACCGCAGAAACCCAGGCACATCCGTCACTGACCTTCAGTCCTGGCAGGCCGGGGGGTCCCTGTCAGGGCAGAAGAGACACAGCGTTAGTACAGCTGGAGGCCCTGCTGTGAGATGCTTCTCCCACAGGAAAAGCCCGCTGGTAACAGTCAACAATTAAAAATGTGTGTAAAAGGAAATGTACTGACTTAAAATGGTAAAGCCATTCTAACTTATTATGGAATCAATTAGTTTCTGCCTAATTGAAATTTCTCATTCATTTTGCTCAGAGTACGAAATGTGTCCCAGACACCCGTGCTCTCAACAGGCTGAGCCTCTGAGCATGAAGCTGGACGCCGTGGCTTCAGCCGCCCCACGTGGCTCTTGGGCAGGGCTGTGGCCCTGGGGGCTCCTCCATGCTGGCACCATGGGAGAGATGGTGGTGTGGAGACAGTGGGGGTGGGGGAGGAAGGGGCTGCTGGCCCCTGGGTCTGCCCCTGACACAGCTGAGCTGTCTGAGCAGTTGTTTTGGGATTTTGGTCACTCTTTGCTGGCCCTAACCCTGAGCAGTACTTATGTTAACAGTAGAACAAGGTGGAGATTTCACAGGAATTTCAGATTCTACTCGGGCTGAACATTTGTTACTTCCCAAAATTGGGGCCACAAAAAGAATGTGATGACTTGAATTCCCCCAGAAAGGCCTGTCTTTAGGGCGGCATGTGGCCCCACGCTCCTTTGTCTTGACCACCCACAGTGTCTCCCACTTTGCAGACCAGGCCCTCATCCTGTGACTTTACTTCAATGAAGGGGCATCTCCCAAGAGCGAGGGTGGCCCACGGAGCGCAGCGCCCGCCACACGTGGCCCTCACAGCTCTGCAGGGCGGTGTCTGGCCCCACGCAAAGCCGGTGGCTCTCAGGGACACCCTCCTGCCCCAGACAACACTCCCTCACCCTCAGAGCTGGCCATGCCCAGTTCACAAGAGTACCTGCGGCCCATCAGCGCCTCGGGCTGTTGACCAGAAGGGCCCCCCGGAGCCTTCCATGTCATCCTGGAGGAGACACACAAGACACACGTGGGCCTGTGTCCCTTCTTAGGGAAGGGCCCCTCCCTGGGGCCGGCACTGACCCCTCACTTTGGGGCCATGGTGGCCTGGGGAGCTTCCATTCTCGGATGGGGACTGTGGCAGGGCCTGGGTGGGGGCCCCCAGGGGCAGCCCATCTCGGAGCAGCTCATTCGCTCTTGGTCAGGGCACAGGTGCCGGGGTATGGCTGGGCTGAGTTCCCCATCAGCACCATGGGGCACAGGCAACGGGAGAGAGACTTGAGCTCCACCATGGGGAATATGGAATCGTGGGCCAGGGCAGCGCCAGTGAGACCACCGCCCAGGGCGTGCTGCTCTGTGAGTGAGATGCCAGGGGTAGCAGGGCTGGGGCAAGGGCAGCCCCCGGCACTCCAGCGGGTCAGGTGTAGGCGGGGTACTCACAAATCCAGCAGGGAGTCCTGGTCCCGGTGGCCCAGGGGGCCCAGGGGGGCCTGGCGGTCCAGCGGGTCCAGGGGCTCCTGCCAGGCCGCTGTCCCCGCGAGCGCCAGCAGGACCGGGGTCTCCCTTGCTCCCCTGCGTGGGGTGAGGAGAGCGTGTCAGGACCCAGCCCAGCCCCCGCTGGCCCTGCAACCCTGGTGTAGACACGTTTTCTTATGATGCCTTCTAAACCCTGCAAATCAAAAGGTAAGGAACACTCCGCAAAGCAACACAGACCTCACAGCAGCTTTTCTTCTAACTTTATGCTGGAGATTGTGTGTGTGTGTGCATATGTTGGAGATTGTGTGTGTGTGCGCGCACATATGCTGGAGATTGTGTGTGTCTGTGCATATGCTGGAGATTGTGTGTGCATATGCTGGAGATCGTGTGTGTGTGTGCATATGTTGGAGATCGTGTGTGTGTGTGCATATGTTGGAGGTTGTGTGTGTGTGTGTGCATATGTTGGAGATTGTGTGTGTGTGTGCATATGTTGGAGGTTGTGTGTGTGTGTGTGCATATGCTGGAGATTGTGTGTGTGTGTGCGCATATGCTGGAGATTGTGTGTGTGTGTGCGCGCGTGCACATATGCTGGAGATTGTGCGTGTGTGTGTGTGTGCATATGCTGGAGATTGTGTGTGTGTGTGCATATGCTGGCGATTGTGTGTGTGTGCGCGTGCACATATGCTGGAGATTGTGTGTGTGTGTGTGCACATATGCTGGAGATTGTGTGTGTGCGCACATATGCTGGAGATTGTGTGTGTGTGTGTGCACATATGCTGGAGATTGTGTGTGTGTGCACGCACATATGCTGGAGATTTGTGTGTGCGCGCACATATGCTGGAGATTGTGTGTGTGCGCGCACATATGCTGGAGATTGTGTGTGTGCGCGCGCACATATGCTGGAGATTGTGTGTGTGCACGCACATATGCTGGAGATTGTATGCGTGTGTGTGTGTGCACATATGCTGGAGATTGTGTGTGTGTGTGCATTGTGTATGCACGCGTGTATATATGCTGGAGATTGTATGTGTGTGTGTGCATTGTATGTGCGCGCGTGTATATATGCTGGAGATTGTGTGTGTGCATTGTGTGTGCACGCGTGTATATATGCTGGAGATTGTGTGTGTGCGCATTGTGTGTGGGCATTGTGTGTGTGCACACTGTGTGTGCACGCATGTATATATGCTGGATATTGTGTGTGTGCATTGTGTGTGTGCATTGTGTGCGCGCGTGTATATGCACATGCATTCACTCCCAGCCTCTGTCCTCTCAGCCCCTCCTGGTGCTCTCACCACCTGACTCGCTGCTGTCCTCTTCCTCATGCCTCTCCCCACCCGCCTTCCTTCCCTCATCACCCCCAGCCTGGGGCTTGGCCGTGCTCTGGGGGAAGTTCCCTGTTAGTGCCAACCCTGTCCAGCCCAAGGTGAGGAGCTCCTGATGTTTTGGACATGATTTGAGCGGGTGGCCCACAGAGGCCTGGATCCTCGAGGGGACCTCCGGGGGCATGTGTGGTCATGGAGTCGGCACAGATGCCAACTGGAGGCCCAGGACCAGCTCCCAGCAGCTCCTCTGCAGGGTTCCAGCTCCTCCTCCAGCTCCACTCCAGCAGAACAGGAGGAGGAAGTGGGTCGTTGTGGGGGCATCAGATAAACTGTCTGGTCAAGCAGGCTGTGGCCCAGACCTCAGGCTGCCCGAAAGAAGGCTGGGTCCATGGAGAGTGGCTGCCCTGAGTCCAGAGGGTCTGAGCAGACTCTGGACCAGGCCAGGGCCGCCAAGGACACCCCAGTTGCCTTCAGCGCTCCCTCCGAGTGCCCCCAGACGCTCATGAGCCTGCAGGGCAGGTGGATGGGGCTTGCCTGTGGGAGGATGTTGGGGGGCCCAGCTCAGGGTCCTCCCCAGGCCACAGGCGACCTCTCCACCTGCAGTGGCCCAGCCCCTCCTCCCGAAGCTCCCAGAGCTGCTTTATCGCACTCGCCACAGGGAGCTCGTTTCCAGAGGAGCTCAGCTTCCAGGACACATCTGCCCTCAGTTCATCAGCAGACCAGAGCTTGGTGGAAGCCACATCGCAAAAGTGACAAGGGCCGAAGCCACCTCACCAGAGTGACAGCGGCCGCTGCCAGCAATTCTGGCAGTGTGGACGGATGGCAGGATTGGGGGTCAAGGCCAGCCCCAGGAGAGCTCACTCCCTTGACCGTGGGGCCCCCACCCTCCTTGGGGGCATGACCACTGAGTGGGCACCAGGGGCAGGGGACCGCTGTGCTGGGGATTCTGCTTGTACCTTATGTCCTGGGGCGCCTGCTTCACCCTGTAGGGAAAAGAGCAGGGTTATGACAAAATCAGGCCTGCAGCACAGAGGACAGAGGAAGGCACGTCGCCCTGCCAGGAACTATGCCCCGACCGGGATCCCTGCTTTGCTGCCTGTGCCGGTTTAATAGTTTCTGAGGCTGTTGCCACTGTCAGCCCCCTTTCTGGTATGGTTGGGGTCCTGAAAGGGAAGCCACAAGGGACGCCAAGCCTGATCCCAATGCTGGACCCGGCTCCACGTGGGGCCTGGGGCCTGGATGCCTCCCCAAGGAGGGCCCTTCAGCTCAGCCACAGGCTTAGAGCCGCAAGGGGCATTTACAGCCAACGTCCCCTGCTCAGCCCAAAGCAGAGCAGCTCTCATCCGAGGTCAAGCCGGAGACCGCTCCCCAGGGGGCTGGACACAGGCGCCTCCCGCCAGGTCCACCCACAAATGCCCGGGGCCCCGGCTCCTGGCGTCAGTCCGACAGAGGCTCATGGCCACTGCCTCGTAACCAATGTGGAAACCTGGAGTAAGATCTCAGATCTCGCGGGGCGCCCACGTTCTTAAAACCATGAGTCCTGTCATCATCACGGTCCATAATTTCTACCCGAGTGCCCAGGTCAGGGTGACCTCCAGAGCCCGAGGCCCCAGGCTGTGGGGCTGTCATGGGGGCGCTATTCCTGGCATTTCCCCTTCACGGACGTCACCAGGCACCCCTGGACCCCCAGGGCTCAGGCAGCCCTGGCCACATGGTGTGGAGCTGGGCCCCATTCACCCTAGACTCGAGGGGAGACTTACCAGGCTGCCTTTCTGCCCCATCCTTCCTGGGGGCCCCTCTTTTCCTGGAGGGCCTGGGGGTCCCTGAGGGAGAGCAGAGCATAGTGGATCTTGATGATATTCAGCCACTAAAATCATTTCTGCGTTAACAGGTAATCTGGGCTTCCACAGGTGGCCCGAAGGCAGGACACAGAGCGTTTCCCAGACACAGGGCCCGGGTCCCAGGGCTCACGGGAGACCCCACGGCCTGTGCAACCCACAGTTTCACGGCCACATTGGCAGGATGAGATGGCAGGGCTGACAGGACCATGGCCAGAAGGCACTTAACACCAGGGCTGGGGTAACCGCTGCTCCCTCTGAGAGACGGTCTGGCCACACGTATGAATATGGATTAGGCATATTCTTTAAGCCCAAATTGCCCCTTAGATTGGATGCTGGGGAGGGCTTGCCATGCGGCACCCAGAGAGGCCTCACAGCCAATGGTGATGGCGAACGCCCATCAGGAGGGTTCGCTGGCTCAGGTAGGGACTGTCATGGAGGCAAGGGCACGTCGTGGGTGACCTAACCACACACTCCCTGCCCTACACGCCACGGCACGCTACCAAGCGACCTCGGGCCATGAGATGCCAGCGCAGCGTGACCCAATTACGGCAGCCACGTCTGCAGGCACCTGCTGCCCGTCATGTGTGGCAGAGCCGGTGGGGAGCCTGCCGTGGGGCCCTGAGACCCCATGAGCTGTGCTGGCCAAGCAGGCTCCTCCCTCCCCTGGCCCTCCGGCAGTGCTGACCTCGGCCCTCCCACTCCCACCCATGGGAACTGCTCATGGATATGCTCTGTGCAGTCTGTGGACCCACAGGGCCAGAAGTCGGAGTCCTTGCTTGCGGCCACCCCCACTGGTCAGCACCCCCAGAACCACGGGGTGGCCACTGAGGTGCCTCCACACACCCCAGGCAGCCCCAAGTCAGCAGTCGTCCGCCAGCTCCCAAAGATGAGGTGAGGGGCAGGGACTGGGGAGGCCTGAGGCGGGGCAGGGGCCCCACGTGGCGTGTTCACCCCCCACTCCCAGCAGACAGGGCTCGCGAGGCAGGACTTACCGGGAGGCCAGGAAACCCGGGGGGACCCTCGCGCCCAGGCACACCAGGAAGGCCGGCGGGTCCTGGGACGTCAGAACTGTTCACCCCAAAGCGGCCTGGCTCGCCGGGCAGGCCTGGGACACCGGGGGGTCCGGGGGGTCCGGGGAAGCCTCGAGGACCCTGGACGTGGGCAAACACAGATGGTCACAGCCCATGTGGCACCCACCAGGGATGACCACCACCCCCAAACCAGGCCTCGTCCCCACCCCCACAGGATCCCAGCTGAATCTCGGGGGTCCGTGGCCTGTTCCTCACGAGCACAGACAATGGGGAGTGCCGCAGGTTAAGGGCCACTCACCCGCAGGGCCTCCAGATCGCCACCGAAGCCAGATCCCTCCATGTCAATGAAGGTCTGAAGAAAAGAGCCGAGAGACGCGTTGCCCTGAGCTTGGCCCCCGCCTGGCTACTCCTGGCCCCCACCCCGCAAGCTGCGTATCAAGCTGTTTCTACGAGGAGCTGAGAAACCACGGCCCTTCTGCTGCCCCCAGAGAAGCCTGAAGGCAGGTGGGTGGGAGCTCCCACCGCACCTGTAACCCCTCAGCTCAGCTGAGACCCCATGCAAGCCCCTGAGGGTGGAGCTGATGCTCCTGGGCCAGATGCCCTCCCAGAAGCAGTGTCTGCTTTTAAGGAGGGCAGACCCCAGGTCACAGGAAGCCAAGGGCGGGACTCACCAGCTTGTCGTGTCTGAAGGAGGGTCCTGGAGGCCCCGGAGGCCCTTGAGGTCCTGGGGGTCCTCTCGCTCCAACCCCGGGGTCTCCCTGGGAACACAAGACAAGCTCGTCACACCCTGGACACGCACGCAGCCCCCACCTTGGGCTAAGGGCCAACACAGGAAGGGGCCCCGCCCAGCCACAAAGACTCACCTTGTCACCCTTGGGGCCCACGTCCCCTGGAGTCCCGGGGAAGCCCTGCGGCCCGGTGTCACCCTGGAACACAGCAGCCGGCAGCCCGGTCAGGGGAGGCACCCCACCACGGGCCGCAGCCTGGCACCCTCAATGCTCTTCCCCCAGGCAGGGGACAGACGGGAGCTGAGCTCTTCAGGGGAGTCTCCGGGGCCCGGAAAGTAGGAGGGTGCCAGGCCCAGCAGATTGTCTCCCACCTGAGCCCATCTCGCCAGCCACGCCTGGGGGAAGCTATGGGGAGCATCCTTCGGGAGGTCACGGCAGGTCCCCCGATGGCCTCCACAATAGCCGGTGCTTGGGTTGTTACATATGTGTGTGTGCATGTGGTATGCATGGTATGTGTGAGGGGTGTGGTGTGTGCATGTGTGTGCACACATGGTATGTGTATGTGTGTAGTTCATAGCCATGTGTGGTGTATGCCGTCTGTGTGTGTGGTACGTGTACATGTGTGCATGTGCCCACTGGTGGTATAATATGTGATGTGTGCACACGTGGTGTGTGTAGTGTGCATGTGTCCACGTGTGGTGTGGGGGGATGTGGTGGGCAGAGCATCTGCGTGTTTGCTGCACGGGTAAGCAGGTGAGGGCCTCGTGCCTAGGTGAAGGTCAATGTTTTGAAGTGTCCAAGTGAGGGTGACAAAGTCGGGCAGGATTTCCTTTTCTGGATGGAAAAGTCTAAGATCAAGCCTGTTGCTGAGCCCTGTGGATCCTCATCCCACTCACTCACACATTCACACATGCTAACACTCACATACATGCATGCACATGCACATACATTAACACACACACACGTTCACACATGCACACATGCAAACACTCAAACACATGCATGCACACACGTTAACACATGCACACACATTCATACACGCACATACACATACACACGGACATGCACACACATTCACACACATGCGCACACATGCGTGCACACACTGAAACACATTCACATAAACACGCACATATTCACACACACATTCACACATGCACATACACACACACACACGCACACACATTCGCACACGCCCACACATTCACACACACGTGCACACTCTCAAACACATGCACACACATTCACACAGTGCACACACGTACCCACATTCACTCACACATGCTCACACTCGCACACATGCACATTCACACGCACACACATTCAAACACAGGCACACGCATGCACATGCACACACACACATGCACACACGCACACACACGTGTGTGCCCTGTTGTGGGTGGGCCCCATGGATCCTCACCCCACACTCACACACGTGTGTGTACCCTGTTGCAGTGGGTAGGCCCCATGCCACTCCCCCAGCCGACTGCCCTGCTTAGTCTGCCATGGTCCTCATTGCAGGCAGCTTGGCTGTGGGGTGCCAAGCGCTCGGTAATGACTGTTCAGTGGGCACCATGAGATGCCCTCCCTGTCCTTTCAGACTTTCTAGATTGTTTTTAACTTGAACTCTCCTGTCCAGCGCTCGTGACGGCCCCACTTTCTGCCGAGTGTTACCATTCGCTGGGCAGGCTATTCCCAGATTATTCGCAGTCTACCACGTCATTTCACTGTGCTTGGAAACAGTGTTTGCTGATTTTTAAAATCTGAACTGCGTGTTTTGAGACAGAAGCTCTGACTTTACAGATCCCCTGGTCGCTCCTCGCTTCTCTCCTGTCTTGCGCCCCCACCCCCTGACTTCCGTTTTCTTTGCTGTGCGTTTTCCCTCTAAGGGTTTGGAAGCTCTGCCTTTTCTCACTTTCTTTCCTTCTTCCTGGTAGTTGTGGCCAAAATGTCTCAACACAAACACGTAACTACCTATTTCCCATCAAGTTACACTATCTTTTCTTTACAAAATTTCATTTTAAAAATGGTTTTGCTGTGCAACACAGCCCTGGGGTCCAGGCAAACATCACAGATAACATGGGGATCAGAAGAAAAGCAGACTTACCGGCTTTCCGTCTTCACCAGGGTCACCCTGGGTGTGCAAGAGAAGCCGTGAGTGATCGGAAATGCCACCTCTAGCCCCACCCAGAGTCTGCACATGGAAATGCACCGCACACCCCAAGTCCCCACAAGGTGGCAAAGATGCCTTCCCCGGATGTCCCGGGACCCGCGCCAGGAGCCTCCTCGCACCCACAAGGGCTGTGTCTGAGCAGCTCCGCCTCCCACATCAGACCACCTTCCAGCACCAACCCCACGCAACGGTGGTCCCAAGGATGCTGCTGACCTGCCCCGATCCCAGCTCAGCTCACTCCCACATCGGCCGCAGCCTCTCCCCGTCCTGCCCGAGCTCCCACCTCCAGAAGGGGCTGGACTGGATGGGCAGGAGGACTCACCGGCTCGCCATCCCTTCCAGGGGTGCCGTCCCTCCCTGGCAGCCCTGGAGGTCCTTGTGGTCCAGGGACAGGTTGCAACACTGGGCCTACAGGACCCAGGGGACTGACTGGGCACGGGAGACCCGGGGGACCAGGCAGGCAGGGGGAGCCTGGGGGGCCTGCCCGGCCAGGCGGGCCTGGAATACCTGGCTCCCCTTTCTGCCCCTTCAGGCCGCCCTGGGAATAAAGAGAACACAAGGGCCCGGGCTGGGGTGAGGCCCCACACACCCTGCCCACGTGCCCCGCTGTGCCCTATGGAGTCCCAGGCTGGGCTCTGCTTCCCACGGGGCACACACAGGGTGGATGCATGCTGGCACCGTGCGCTGGGCACAAAGGAGGCACGGGCACGGAGGGGCTTCATCAGGGCTCACCAGTGAGTGGCCCGAAAGGCCACGGGTGCTTTGGTTCAGAATGGCTCCGGGGCACAGGGAGGTGGCCTTACCTCTTTCACGCGGCCCCCAGGGGTCCGGACACTCCCGTCCCACGTGGAGACAGAATCTGAGCCAGGAAGTGTCTGAGCTGAGAAGAGAAGCAGAGGTGGTCACTGTCAGGCCCCCCAGGTGGCCCCAGCTCTGTTCTCGGCATCCCAGATAGCCCCGGCAGCCCAAACGCATTCAGTCCTGGAGACTGGTCGGACACCATCAGATTCCCAGCCTCAAGCTGCACTCCCCTAAGCTCTGGCTCCCAGGCACAGGAAACAGGGAGAGAGAATTTAAAATCAACAGTGAGGCCGGTGTGGCCACCTAAGCCGATGACAGCTGAAACCTGGGGGATGCTTCCTGAACTTGTTACAAGAGACCCTGGCCCCCCAAAATGCCTTCTTATCAGCCAGCATGCTTTGTCTCTTTTCCTCTTTCCCCCTAACTTTTAATGAAAATAAAAATGAAAACCAACAGAAATCCTGCAACAGAAGCACAGTGAATACCCAGAGCCTGTACCCAGAGCCACCATCCAGGCCTCGGCATCTCCCCACCTGCCTCACACACACACATGCTCTACACACAATACACACACACATACTACACACACACACTACACATGCACATCACACACACTACACACAATACACACACACATACTACACGCACATCACACACACACACTACACACAATACACACATACTACACACACACATTACACATGCACATCACACACACTACACACAATACACACACACATACTACACACACATCACACATGCACATCACACACATACACTATACACAATACACTACACATACAACACACACCACGCACTGCACACCACACGTACACTACATGCAACACACCCCACACACGATACACACCACACACTGCACACATCACACTATGCACACACCATACACACCCACACACGCATACACCATACATGCTACACACACATCAAACATCACACATGTCACACAAACATGCACATCACACCACACATCACACACATCAAACACGTGCCACGTTACACATACATGCACTATATACACCACACACTACATACACCATACATCACACACATACCTCAGCATCACACAAACATGCATGTTACACACCACACTCACACACGCACCACACACACCCCACACCACACCACACACACACATCCAGAAAAGAGTTTACCTCCTAATGAAGTCACCGTGGTCTGCTCCTCGATTTCTTCACTTCTGGAATCTTCTGTGCTGCTGCCTCCAGCCAAGGGTGGAGCAGTGACTGGGGGTGGTGTGGGGAGCCTGGGTTTTAGGGCTGTGCCCTGGAGGATGAGAGGGGAGATGGCCTGTTATTCAGCCAGCAGATGCCCAGCAAAGCCTTGCTTGGTTCGTGAAATGAAATACTTAAGATTGCAAGAAAGATAAAGAAAAATCCTCTGAAACAGGAGGGCGCCGCAGGGCTGCGTGCAAGGGGCTTCCTTCCGTGGGCCGCAGGGGTGTGGCCGCCTGTGGGCTCCCCGGCTCCAGGCTCCAGGACCGTGCCTGCCATCACCACAGAGGCCTCCTGGCACCCAACAGGCCATGCTGGGAAGCTGATGTGAACCTGCAGAGGGTCCCTGCAGGGACCACATTCCCACGCCCGTCTCTAACGGAAAGCACGGCGCCTCAGTCCTAGGGCTGGGGCCTCCCCGCTCCCCGCCCCTCCTGTGTTTTCTCAGGTGGCCCGAGCTGGGGAAAGCCCTTCCTCATGCTCCCTGCACTGCCTTCTCCTCCTGGTCGTCAGACTCACACACCCGTTCATTCCCTGGTGGCCACCCACGAGCTAACGGAGGGATGGGGCGAACGGAAGGCCAAGGTCGCCTCAAAGACCAAGGAATGTGCAGGGCAGGACCTCGTTTAAAGGAATGTCCTCTCACCAAAGACACGCGGTGGTCAGGCAGGACTGGAGTGGGGCCTGTCCCCAGGCTCGGAGCGTCTGCCCAGCCCAGCATCCCTGTTCCCAGCCGGGAATGTGTCTTCATGGCACAGAGGCAGCTCTTGGAGCCACACCTGTGTGTGCACATGTGTGCACTGCACTGCTGGAAGGGGCTCTCCTGGGACCCTGCAGGGTGGGCTGGGCCTCGTCCAGCTACTCACCATCTCCTCCCTGAGAAGCTCCCGGGTGTCCTTGAGCCCGCTGCCAAAGTCTCCAGATGCCTGAGGAGTTTGAAAAGGGAAAGGCTGGAGAGATGGCAGCGAGGCCAGACCCCGAGCCCAGCAGCCCTGGGAAGCAAAGGAGGCTGCTCTTGCCTCCTCCCAGCCCCCTCCCGCCTCGTCCAGCCCTCTCTGGTGCTCTCGGAGGGGCCGCTGGGGTGGGCACGCTGCCCTTCCCTGCCCAGGCACCCTCTGAGCTTCAACAAATCTTGTCCAATCGGGTCGCGGACGGTGATGCTTCTGAAACTGCCTCGGCTGGTGGTCAGACATGTGGAGGCGGGAGAGGAACACGCTCCTCTCCTCTGGCCGGAGCCCTGCCCTGGAGGAGGCCCCACCACAGATGCTCCCCACACAGGTTTCCCCAGCGCAGGCCCCGCTGGGCCCAGGCCTGGGCCGAACCCGCACCAGGTGGCTGGACGTTTTAAACTTCATGAAAACCCGGAGGCGAATCATCCTCAGGGCCCGCTAATGACCCCTGAGGGCAAGGCAGGCCAGGGGAGGGGTGCGGCGCCTCGGAGACCCCCAGCACCCAGCAAGCTGTACCAGGGCACAGCCTTGTCATGGCCGCCATGTGAACAATCTGGCATCTTCTGGCATGTTCCAGGCAAAAACAATGGACTTACCGGGTGAAATATAGAAAAAAACATGAAAGTAACATGGATGTGCACACGCTGCCCACAGTTCAGCCACGGTGTCTCCTGCCCACGCCGCCCAGGAGTGAGGCTGTTGGTCCACGGCCACGTGGGGCACGCTGTGATCTGGGCCCCCGAGTGAGAAGAATTCCCTGCTCTTCCTCACACCTGGGGCCAGCGGACTCCCCTTGGCTACCACAGGATTCACACACCCCACCAACACACACGTCGCACTACACACACACTGCACAACACACGCGCCACACAACACACACGCCACACAACACACAGACACAAACACAAGACACACACGAGATTCCACACACCCCACCAACACGTCGCACAACACACACGCCACACAACACACACGCCACACAACACACAGACACAAATACAGAGACACACACGAGATTCCACACACCCCACCAACACACACCCCAACACACACCCCAACACACACCCCACCAACACACACACCCCAACACACACCCCACCAACACACGCACAACACACACCCCAACACACAGGTACAGACACAGAGACACATACACAAGATTCCACACACCCCAATACACACGCCACACAACAGAGACACACACCACAGAGATTCCACACACTCCACCAACACACACCCCACCAACACACACCCCACCAACACACACACCCCACCGACACACACCCCAACACACAGGTACAGACACAGAGACATACGCATGAGATTCCATACACCCCAGCAACACACACACCATACAACACACAGACACAGAAACACATGCACCACGCAGACATACAGACACAACACACAAGACAGAGACACACACCATACATACACACACACAGACATACACACATCCACACACACAGAGACACACCATATCCACACACAACACCCAAGACAGACACACCACAGAGACACACCACACACAGACACACCACACACAGAGACACACTAAACACAGACACACCACACACCTGCACACACAAGACACAGACACACCACACAGAGACACACCACACACACAAGACACAGACACACCAGAGACACACACCACATATGCACACAAGACAGACACATCACACAGATATACACACACAAAAACAGACATGAACACATCCACACATAATCCACAAGACACAGACACACCACACACACACACAGACACACCACAGACATGCAGACACAACACACAAGACACACGCACCACAGACATACACACACAAAAACACAGACATGCACACATCCACACACAACACCCAAGACAGACATACCACAGAGACACACCACAGAGACACACTACACACACACACCACACACACACACGACACACAAAACAGACACACCACACAGACACACCACATACCCACATAAAGACACAGACACACCACACAGAGACACACACAGAGATACATACCACACACAACACACAAAGACACACCACACAGACACCACACACACACACCACACAAGACACAGACACACCACACACACACACACTTTGCTGAGCTGCCTCACATCCTCCGTCTCACCAGCTGCCATGGAGGGTGGTTCTGGTGTTTATTTTATGCTTTGTATTAGTTTTTATGTGGGAAAGTTTAGGGCAAGGAAGGGCTCTGAGGTGTTACAGGAAAGCACGGAAACGGTATCGCAGCTTCCCGGTACCCAAAGTGGCATCTTTTGGGACTTTTCCTGTCATAGCCCTTGGCCCTGAACTCCGCGTGCCAGGGGTTGAGGGAGACCCCGCCCAGGACCCGGCTGTCACTCACCCCATCTGAGTCATCACCTTCCTCGTCCAGGCAGTGCATGGGGCCCACCTGGGGGTCCCCGCGCACCTTCAGCTCAGCGATCATCCCCTAAATGCAGACAGAGAAAGGGGTCACCAGCGGTCCTGAGGCGGCAGCGGCAACCCCGGCACTGCCTGAGCTCCAGATTTCGGCGGGCTCGGGCCCACAGAGGGCAGGAGCGTCTCGGGGAGGGAAGGGGTCTCGGGCAGCCTCCTGGGGGTGCAGTATGCCTCATGGTAGGAAGACGTGGTGAGACCCAGAGGATCCTGGGCGCTTTCGTGTGGAAAGCACCCGGCTAGGCGGAGGCTGCTCCCTCAGACTCGGCTCATCCGAGGCGGCTGATGGGCCACCTGAGTGCTATGGGTTTAGAACCACAGTGGGCATGGCTCCATCCAAGGCCTGAGAGAGAGGGGCAGATTCGAGGGGCTGCAGGTCAAGTCCCCCAACCCCAAGTCCTGGGAGCTTTACATAAGCCCCAGGCAGCCTCATCTCCCAACTTGGACCAACCAAGGCAGCACCACGGCTTTGCTTTCTTTGAATTTTACCTTTTCATAAAAAGCAAAACCCAGAAGCCAAGGACCAAAACGCCGCAGGTGTGGGGGAGTTTCCTAGATCTCTGCACCCATTCCGTCTGGAGCCGATCTCACTCACCCACCCACCACTCCCTCCGGCATCCTCAGTCCTGGGCTGAGCGCCAGGGTGCCTGCCCCTGCCCTCTCAGGTCCTGGCGCGGCCGGCAGTGTCTCATGAGATGCAGGCTGGGGACGCTGGACAGGGACATAGGAGGGCGCAACATCCTAAGCCTCAAGTGAGCAGCTCGTCCGGGGGAGAGGACACTGGGAGGGGCTTTGGCAGGAAGAGGGGCTGCCAGGTGGGGGCTGTGCACAGGACCAGGGGCTCCACTGGCCGCACTGCGGGTTCTGCATCCTGGCCTAGATTTCAGAGCCAAGCGAGGCCAGGTGGAGCCTGGGGATCCCCACGCCAGCTGGGCCCCAAAGCCCGGGCAGGTGGCTCAGGAGTGGGGCCTGAGCCTACAGGATGGGGTGTGAGTGCTGAGTGTATGGGCACATGTGCGTGAGACCATGCATCTCCGTGGACACGTGTGCAAACATGAGATCATGTACGCATGTATGTGAGTTCATGCATGGGGCATGTGGACCCCGTGAGCCCCCTGGGTGTGCACGGGTTTCCCACAGAATGCACTAGCGGTTCTTTGCGTCACACTGCAGGGGAGGGGCATTGCCTACAGTGCCCCAGGTAGGCCAGGGGCAGCACCGCGGGGTCCAGGGTCCACTGTCCTCCAGGACCTGCTGCGTGGGGGCAGGGCAGCAGCCTTCACATTCAAGAGGCTCCAGGTCATGCCTGGGGAGGAGCCGGGGTTGCATTCTAGCCCTGGGGCAGCCCGGGCGGGGGCGGGTGCCGGGGGGTGCATCTTAGGTGGTCTTGGTGTGGGGGAGGGGCTGGGCATTCCTGACATCCATCCCCACGCACACTCGCCCGTGAGGCCCTGACAACCTGACAGGTGGCCGCCATGCTCTCCAGCCACAGCGCTCTCCTGAGGGTGCTCCCGAGGGCGCCGACGCCTTCTGCACAGGGCTACAGGGTGCCTGGGTCGGGGGCAGCTACAGAGAGCAGAGCAGCTCCGAGCCTGTGACGGCCACTGGCTCCAGGGGTGGGGCAGATGGCACTAGTGCAAAAGCCACAGGCCCATTGCAAATATTTAAGGGACTTCGGACTGAAAGTTATGAAATCCGGAGACACCCAAAACAGAGATCACAGGAATCCTGTTAGGGAAAAGCGTGTAAAATGCTTCCCGACATGCTGCAGCCTCAGCGCCCTGGAAATCAGGACACAGCTGGAAATGACGTTCACAACAGCACAGCTGGGGGGTGCGTGATTTCCCGGGAGACGGCCACTGACAAACCCGACCCAAGAAAGTGAACCTGAAAAGACCAACAACGACCCAGGACTCTTACGACCAGGAACACAACCAACGCTCTGGAGGGCTCTGTCGGACCCCACGGAGGCCAGGGGTCCCAGGCACCATCTGTGGCAGCGTTGGGGGCACTGCAGCCTCGTGGAGTCTGAGGAGGAGGAAGTCTCGGTTTCCTCCCTGCTCCCAAAGCTGTGCGCTTGTTTCTGCCAGAAATGATGAGTCACACAACTCGAATGTTTCTTTCCCAAGAATCTCAATTCAGACGTCTGAGAAAATCTTGTGCTGAACAATTCCACCTTCTTCTCTACCACACAAGCGTGCTTCTCCTCTCCCCAGCTGGAATCTCATCAAGGACCCAAAGAGAAAGTTCCTGACACCTGAGGCCTGCAGGGACCTGACACAGAGATCAACTGACATGGCCTTCAGCACACGGCCCGCGGCGCCCCACCCACGCCCAGCAGCACACGACCCGCGGTGCGCCACCCACGCCCAGCAGCACAAGGCCCATGGCGCGCCACCCACGCCCAGCAGCACACAGCCCGCGGCGCGCCACCCACGCCCAGCAGCACACAGCCCGCGGCGCGCCACCCACGCCCAGCAGCAGGAGGCCCGCGGCGCGCCACCCACGCCCAGCAGCACACGACCCGAGGCGCGCCACCCACGCCCAGCAGCACGAGGCCCATAGCGCGCCACCCACGCCCAGCAGCACACGGCCTGCTGCGCGCCCCCCAGGTCCAGACCCAGGGCCCTCTAGCTCCCTCCTGTTCCAGCTCTCTGACCTTCCAAGGTTTCATTGGGCTGTTGTAAATCATGGTGTCTTCTCCAGGCCAGATTTAACCACATAAGCACATCAAATCCCAGCTGGGCGCAGTGGCTCACACCTATCATCCCAGCACTTTGAGAGGCTCAGGCGGGTGGATCACCTGAGGTCAGGAGTTCGAGACCAGCCTGGCCAATATGGTGAAACCCCATCTCTACTAAAAATACAAAAATTAGCCAGGCGTGGTGGTAGATGCCTGTAATCCCAGCTACTTGGGAGGCTGAGGCAGGAGAATCACATGAACCCAGGAGGCAGAGGTTGCAGTAAGCCAAGATCACCCCATTGCACTCCAACCTGGGCAACAGAGCAAGACTACATCTAAAACAAACAAAACAAAAAAAACCCAAAAAACCATATATCAAATCCCAATGGTCAAAAAAAAAAAAAAAAAAGACAAGGTGGAAATAAAGTCTGCAGCATGCGAAACCAAAGAGCAGTTTCTTTTACATGTAAGGAGTTTGTATAAATCAATGAGTTGGGTCCACCGAAAAACACAGAGAACATAAACCAGTCAGTACAAAGGAAGAAATACAATAAACAAGTGGCAACGTGGAAGTCTGCCTTCACTAACAGTCCAAGAAATACAAAATTAAACACCCAGACCCCCTTTTCCTACACATCTAACTGGGAAGTGGGACTTCGCTGATGAGGAGGCCTTCACTGCAGGGGGGCGGCCCGGCTCTCGCCAGCACCATCGGGCACAGCTGTGCACCCACGTACCCCAGCTCTTGGCACGTGGCCGCCTTTCCTTACAGCGTTAAAGATGTACAGCACTTGTGGGCGACTTTATTCCACCAAGAAATGGCTGGGGATTCACACAACAAACTGCCTCTCACAGGAGGGGGTGACTCTGACTTCTTTCCCGGCAATCATGTTTGTGATCAAGAGGAAAACAAAGAGGCCCAGTTTGGTGTCAATGTCCTAGCGGCTCCTGATCTCTGAGGGTTAAAAGTTCCTGCCAAAGGTGAAAGGTCAGCTTGCAGAACTCCCAGACACCAGGACTTAGAACAACTTCAAACTAACAGCCCTTGTCAGGGCAACAGTTACCTTCTGTCCCCTGTGGCCCGCCAGGGCAGGGGCGTCCCAGCTGCGGGCCAGCTCGAATGTTAGAATTCAGGGACTTGGGAGACAGTGTCAGCTGAGGTCACCCACACGGCTGTTCCCAGCCAAAGGTTCCCAGAAATGCACGGGCTTTGGACATAGACCCCACATGGGTTTAGGGCTCTGTCCGCTCCCCCAGCCCCAAGAAATGAAGGTGCATTGGAGGGACTTCCCGGAGACTCAGGTGGAGACGGCCACACGCCATCACCGCTGGGGGATCCCACCACGTGCTCCGAAGTGGAGTCTTACAGGCCTGGGGCTGCCGCACCCATGCTAAAGGTGCTGACCTGCAGGGCCGCCCTGAGCCCCTGGTCCCAGCCGGTGTGGAGTCACCACAGGAGAACCCTGCTGGGACCGATACCCTGCTGCCGCCAGCTTTGGATCATTCATCGTTTTCAACAAGGACCCCAGCTTTCATTCTGCCTGGGGCCCCGAGGCTTGTGGCTGGGCCCAGACTCGGTCCCCACTCACCCAACGGGCCGGTCAGAGGTCGGGAGCCCCAGTTCACCACGGGGCTTGGCACAGGCCTGGGGGTGTCTCTGGGTCACGGGGTCACGGCTGGGCTGGATGTCTAGTTATAAAGTCGTTCAAATGGGGCCCTCCTAGGCTGGGCCTTGGTGTCTCAGAGAAACCACAGAAGCCCAGGGCAACCCTCCCTGGGGGCACAGGAGCCAGAGAGCCAAGAAAGTGAATGTTACCCCAGCCAGGCCGGCCAAGAACCCGGGAGGCCTGCACCGGAGGCCAAGGCCGACCACAGCTGGGGTGGGGCTCTCCTCTTCAGGCTGCAGCTCTGTCCCTGTCCCAGTGGCCACCGCCACCCCAGCCTACCCTGGCTGCTCCAGCCCCCCGGCAACGGCATAGTGGGGGTTACCTGGAACTTGTCAGGGTCCGCTCCTCCTGCCTGAGCCACGAAGAGCCCAGCGCCGGGCTCCAGCTCCAGACCCCGTGAGGACCGAGCGAGCGGCATTCTCTGGAACTCCTCACAGTCCACGTAGAGGGCCACGTAGCCACCCTCCACACTGAGGGCTAAGTGTGTCCACTGGCCAACGAAGGCGGGGAGCCGGAAGCTGGCGGCTGTGTGGGTCTGGCCTGCGCCTGGCTCCGTGTAGAGCAGGGAGATGTCCTGGTGCCCATCCCGCACCCCAGAGAGCTTCACGCCCAGCGAGACCACTGCCTGCGCCGAGTCCGTGATGGCGAACAGCACCCCTGGGCCCTCCGTGGCCGGCTGGATGTGGAACAGCAGTGAGAAGTCGCGGAAGAACAGGCTGGGGAAGTGGTACCGGGCCACTTGGCCGCTGTTGGCATCTGGCCCAAAGACGTAGGCCAGCCCGACGTCGGGGTCATCCGTCTGGGTGATTTGCTGGGGGGGAGGGTCCCCAAGGAGCTGCAGCAGCCCCACCTCCTCACCGGTGCTCTCTGCAAAAAGGAAGACAGCTGGTGAGGTGGCTGTGCAGGACAGTACCAGGTGCCACCAATGCAGCCTGCAGAGGCAGCCAGGCAGGTGCACAAAGGGGAAACGGAGTCTGAGAGGGCTTTCCACGCGCCTGGCAGCCTGCCCTGATGCCCTGGGCTCAGCCACCCAATGGCCACCCAACGGCCACCCTGGTTCACTCATTCCCAAACGACGGGCGCGCTCCGCGCAGAAACCTGCCTGCAGAGGACATGGTGTCCACAGCCCCTCCCTGCTTTCAGCACAGCCAGTGGGGAGAAGGGGCCGGGGACTGGCCGGCACCCCCGCCGAAGCAAGGAGCTGTGAGGGGCTGGGGCTGGCAGCCCTGTGCCCCGCCCGCCCACTCTGCCCCTGCTGGAGCAGCCCAGGCGGGCAACCCAGCGTGGCCTCCACTGTGAAGCCGCAGCTCCACCGCAGGGAAGGAAGGAGGCTGACTCCACACCCCAATGTTCTTCGAAGCCTCGGCTACGGGGCCTTGCCCAGAGCGGCTGCCTCGGCCGGGGGTCCGCGTGGCGTCTGAGAGGCACCGTGTGGGATTTCACCCAGCGCTGTCAGGGTGCCAGCTCACTCACTGGGTGTGGTGCCTCATGTGGCAAGGACAAGTAGTGTCTCCCACCCCACTGTGCTGATTCCCCTCGGGGCCACAGTCGCCCCTTGGAGGGGCTGTACGCCTGACGTACCTGCCAACATGCTGACGCCGACGTACCTGCCAATGTGCCACGGTCTCCCCACCAGCCCCGCTGCTCCCTGCAAATGCCCCACAGCGCTGGGTGACTCACTCCACTCATTCCTGCCCAGGCGGAGCTTGACCTCACTTCAACACAGTAGCCCAGGTTCAGAAGGAGCCCTGTCCATCCCTCTCCCAGGGAGCCCAAGCCAGGACGCAGCCCCAGTGCCCGGAGTTCTCACGCCTCGTTTCCTGCCCACGGGAGGGGGCAGCACCCACTCAAGGACAGACCCTGCTCAGAGTGACTTCCCAGCACACCTGCCATGCCAGGCAGAGCACGGACTTTGCGGCCACAGTCTGGGCCAGGGACTTGCCCCAAGGCCCTACTCCCGTGACCGCGAGGCCCCGGACAGACTGGACACGGTCTGCTTCCGACAGAGTGTAACGGTTACTCCGGGACGCCTGTGCAGCGGGCTGGCTCCTGGTCGAGCTCTCCTGTGGGAAGGGGCTGCTGATGCCCAGGCGTCCTGAGGAAGGCGGGGGCGAGCACCTGTGCGCGTGTGTGCGTGTGTGCGTGTACCTGTGGGCTGGGGGCCCTGTGGCTGGGCCAGGCTGACCTGGGACAAGACACAAGGGAAGAAGTGCTGAGCCTGGACATCACGAGGGAAGCAGTACCTCCAAAGAGCTCACAGAACACAGAAGCAACAGAAACAAGAGTGCAGACCCCCCGGCCCTGGCACACGCCGTGGGCACCTCCAGCGCCATCGCTGCCCCCGCGAGGCCCTGACTCCAGCATGAGGTGGTGTGGCGGCCTGGACTCCCTGTGGGCCCTACCCTCGTGCCGACTGGAAGCAGGGCCAGGCGCAGAGTGGACAATGGGCTCTGTGGACAGCAGCCTGGTCCGGCGCCTGCACCCCGAGGCTAGGGGCAGAGGGCTCTGGGGCCAGCAGTCATGCCCCCTCAGACAGAGGCTGCCGTCTACCCAGATGGCAGCTGTTACAATGATCCTTTCTTAGAAGAAGTGCCCAGGCCCCACATGTCCACGCCAGGGCTGTGCTAAGATCAGGAAATGGGACTCTTGGCCTGGGGGCCAGATGCCCTGGCAGTCGCCCAGCTGCCACCCGTCAGCACCAGGCGCTCCAGCCACTCCCCAGAACCAGCCCAGCCTGACTCCCTGGGGCACGGGGCCTGGAGTCTCTGCCGCCCCTTTGAAGGGGTCCTGAGGAAAAGATCCAAGGCTGCCTGGCCAGCCCCCTGCCCTCCCACACAGCCGCCTCCAGTCCTGCAGAGCCAGGGCTGCTCCTGCCTGCATGGGGCAAGCCAAATCGGGGAAGCCTAGTCCAGCCAGGTGGGTTTCATGTTGCTCAGGCAACACCCAGTTCAGCACTCAGAGGCCCAACAGCTTCCAAGACACAGGGTTTGATGTAAACTAGAAATTAAAGCAATCTCATGGGTGCTCCGAGAGAAAATGGCTCTGAGACAGGACGTTTCCCTCAGGCCAGGGGAGCCAGCACAGCCTGTCCTTCAGCTCCACCTGGGCCTGTTCAGAAATCCAAACGCACAGTGGTTGGGCCCATGGGGGCCAAGGGCAGGTGGGCTGCAGCATCCCCAGGGCGTGACCTCGAAGCCCAAAAACCCACAGCATCTATGCCATGGGAGCTGAGACCTCAGGGTGCGGCCACAAAAGCTGCCCTGTGACTCCCAGGACCAAGTGTCCTGGAGATCTGCGTGGCACCTGCATGGCTGCCCAGGTCCATGCCAGCAAGTGGAGGCCACGTCAGTGGTTCTGTGAAAGCTTTCAGGGACCCTGGAAGCCTCCATTTCAAGCACACACGTGCAGGACTCTCGTTAAACGGAGACGTCACAACTGATACAGAAGAGGCAAAAGAAGGACAAAAGCCAGAACCTGTAGTCAGTGACCACAGTGGCATGAGAGGGCAGGGCAGGTGCCGGTGAGCCGGTGGTTTTGGCGCCCGGGGCACAGGACATGGAGACCACATTGGTGGGCACAAGGCAAGCAGTGGATGAAAAATAGCGGCAGCAAGAAAAATCCAGCTCCACCTTGTCAAAAACGTTAGCTAAAGTAACACCAAAGGCTAACGGAAAACCAGCAGGTAAATGGCTGTGAGAGTGAGCACTGCAACACTGACATCAGCCAAACGGACCCGAGCTGGAGCCATTCGGCGGACAGAGGGGACGACGCGCCCTGACAGCCCTGTGGCGTCTGCCGAGCCAGAACCACCGCGGACCTGCAGGTGAGGGAGTCGCTGCCAATGACAGACCCTAAGGCTCCTCGCTCAGCCCACTTTCCTGTGAAGAGAGAAAATAACCACCTCAGTAAGACTCACACAGAGCTTCCGGAACCCGATCCAGAGCTTGAAGAGCGCGCCATCATCATTGCCCCATCACACCACAGCACTTACGCGGTGAAGTGCCCGGGGGCATCAACATGCCACCATCATCACCCCATCACACCGTGGCACTGATGTAGTGAACTGCCCGAGGGCATCAACCCGTCACCATCATCACCCCATCACACCGTGGCACTGACACAGTGAACTGCCCGGGGGTATCAACCCGCCACCGTCATCACCCCATCACACCATGGCACTGACACAGTGAACTGCCCGGGGGTATCAACCTGCCACCATCATCACTCCATCACACCGTGGCACTGACATGGTGAAGTGCCTGGGGGGGACATCTTGGCCTCAAAGAAAAACAGCCTCTGAACAAACTCTTCCACCAATGCCCAAGGCTGCAGAGCCCCAGGGAGGGGCTAAAAACAACCTAAGAAACGGCTGTCCCTGGGTGGAGACTTCCTGCTGACACTCGGACACATTTACAACATCCAATCTCTCCACTGTCAGCGCTGACCCAAAACCCATGTCAGGCCCACGTGGGCAGCTCAGCTGGTGTCCGATAAACAAAGTCTGCACGATGAACCCGTCAGTCAGGGCTGAGCAGGTGTCTGCAGGGCCATCTGTTATACAGAGAAGCAGAAATAGCTGCAGGTGCTTCAGTCAGGAGGGCTGAGGAAAAGACGAGAACCACACGAAGAGCCAGGGCATCTCCCTGGAGTTAGGGAGACTCCTGAGATGCAGGATAAAGGAAAGAGGAACTTGCAGACACAGGGCAATCCCATTTATGCAAAGTAAGACTCCCATGCACATATGCACACATGTGCAGCCGTGCACATGGGCAAACTGTGGTGGGCCAAACCATGGCCCCAAGGATGTCCACAGCACAACAGCTGGAACCCACAAGCATAATTTTACGTGGCAAGGGGATGCTGCAGCTGGGACTCAGGCTGTGGACCTGGAGATGGGAGATGATCCACATCTAACCACACAAAGCCTTAAAATCGAAGGACAAAAGACGGTAGCGTGAGGACTTGCCCAACACCACTGGCTTTGAAGGGGGAAGAAAGGGTTTTGAGCGAAGGAAAGCAGCAGCCTCTAGAAGCTGGAAAAGTCAAGAAAACTGATTCTCCTCCAGAGCCCCAGAGGGACCCAGCCCTGACAACACCTTGGTTTCAACTCAGTGAACTGGTTTCGACTCTGACCTCCAGAACTGAAAGATAAGACAGCTGTGCTGGTTTAAGTTACGGAATTTGTGGCAATTTCTTACAGCCGCCAGTAGGAAGCTACACACCTATGTGCAAATCGGTGCAAACCCATGGGGGCAGGTGGCCGCGGTGAGTGGGACTCAGGAGCTGTGTTCTGTCCTCTCACGTGTGGCTGGAGTCTTGCTGAGGGTCTACCTTATCTAAGGGGGTCTTGCGGCCCCAGGGCGAGCTGTTGACTTCTGGGACAGACTCCAGCCCACCAGGAAGATCTCATCCCCCAAATCCCATCCCAGGAAGAGGAAGAGAGGAAAACGGGAGGCTTTGGAGCTTCCACTGAAGGACTATGGGATCCACCTCTGCCCCAGTGCCCGGGCACTGCGCCACTCCCAAGGGCTGGGCAACCTGGAAAGGTAGTCACTCTGCCCCCACAGATGTGTGTCTCTTCCCCAGAGCTAGAGGCTTCCATCATGGTTGGGCTCCAGCCTCTGAGCTCTGGACCCAGCCACGGTGCCCATAGGGAGTTTCTCCCTGCACTTGGCATAGCTGGGTGGCATCCAGGATAGACACCTGCACATGATATAACAATGATGATGCCTCAAGACTTGATTTCTTTTCTTTTTTTTTGAGATGGAGTTTCACTCTTGTTGCCCAGGTTAGAGTACAGTGGCGTGATCTCAGCTCACCACAACCTCCACCTCCTAGCTTCAAGCAATTCTCCTGCCTCAGCCTCCCGAGTAGCTAGGATTACAGAAACGCACCACCATGCCTGGCTAATTTTGTATTTTTAGTAGAGACGGGGTTTCTCCATCATGTTGGTCAGGCTGCTCTCGAATTTCCGACCTCAGGCGATCCACACGCCTTGGCATCCCAAAGTGCTGGGATTATAGACGTAAGCCACCACACCTGGCCAAGACTTGATTATTTGACAGAAAGAAACATGTTTGAAAATGACTCTGGAGTACTCTGGGAAATGGCAGATGGAAAGCACCAGGAATCCACCTCCCTAACTAATTAACAAGTGCACGGGCAGAACTTGTCTTAGAACTCTTTTGGAACTCTGGAGTCTACTGAAAGTTTGCAATGTCCAGAGGAAGGTTTGAACAGTAACAGGTGGTTAATTTAGCTAAACCCCAGCTCTTGGCACAATAGCAGCTGCACATCCATCCCCCACTCCCATTCCCATAGCAGGTGCCATGCACGAGTTCCTGGAGCAGTGGCCACACAGCTTGTGGGAAACAGGATGGCAAAAAGGACCCTGTCCTGCAGACATTGAGAACCTGTGCTCTGATCAGGTTGCTTGGGAACACAGAGGTGCAGACAGGGAGGTGGGGCCATTGTTTTACACTCCCTCTGTTGTTGCAAGTTCCCCCTTCCAGATGAAGTGACTTCAAGTGGATTTAGATGACTGGCACTGTTTTTTCTTCCTCATTCTTATCTTGTTCCTCCTTTGGGAGCCAAACATGAAAGAACAGGACATTGAAAAACAGCAGCATGTAAGAGTAAAATTAGAAAGTGGCTGCACACACCCAGGGAAAGGGACAGGCTCAGAAAAGACCCAAGAAGATCTGAAGTTCACACCTCAGGGAGATCTCTGGCACAGAGACAAAAATTTTTTTAAAAGTAACAAAAAGCAGTGAACACTGGTGAAGGGCGAGAACTGACTTCCAGAGCTACATAACTGAGTTCAAATGTTCACTTTTTAACACAAAATCACAAGGCACACAAAGTGATAAGAAAGTATAGCACATTAAAAGGAGAAAAATAAATCAACAGAAGCTGTCCCTGCAAAAGACCTGATGGCAGATCTACTAGACAAAGACTTTAAAACAACTGTCTTAAAGATGCTCAAAGAACTAAAGGAAGGTGTGGAGAAAGTCAAGAAAGTGACATATGAATAAAATGGAAATATCAATATAAAAACCGTGAAAGAAACCAGAAAGAAATTATAGAACTGAAAAGTATGATAGTTGGAATTGAAAACATCACTAGAGGAATCTGAAGGTGATTTGAGCAGATAGAAGAATAAATCAATGAGCTTGAAGATAAGATGATGGAAATTATTGAAGACAAAAGATAAATGAAAGGTGAAAAGAGCCTAAGCGGCATGTGGCCACCATCAAGAGACAAGGAAGCATGCATGCTGTGGAAGCTGCAAACAGAGGAAGAAAAAGAAAGGTGCAGAGAGACTATCTGAAGAAATAATGGCTGAAAACGTCTCAAATTTGTAGGGAGACATGAATATAAACAGTTAAGAAGCTCAGGGAACTGGAAGTAAGATGAACTCAAAGAGACTCACACCAAGGTACATTATAATAAAATTTTTAAAAACAGAGAGAGAATCTTGAAAGCAGCAAGAGAAAAACAACTGATCATATCCAAGGCTTCTTAATAAGATTATCAGCAGATTTCTCACAGAAACTTTGGAAGCCAAACGGCAGTGGACCAATATATTCAATGTACTACAAGAAAATAAAATTGTTAACCAAGAGTCCTATATCCAGCAAAACTGTCCTTCAAAAGTGAAGGAGAAATTGGCATTCCCAGATAAACAAAAGCGAAGGGAGTTAATTGCCACTAGACCTGCCCTGCAGGAAATGGTCCAGGTAGTCCAGCAGGTGAAATGAAAGGACACTAGTCAATAACAACAGGTTACATGAAGAAATGAAGATTTCAATAAAGGTAAATACATGGGCAATTATAAAAGCTGGTATTGCAAAAATTTGTAACTGCACTTCTTATGAATGAACCTGGAGGATATTAAACTAAAAGAAATAAGACAGGCACAGAAGCAAGTACTGCATGATCTCACTTATATGTGGGATCTAAAAAGGTCATATTCATAGGAGCAGAGTAGAATGGTGGTTGTCAGGTGCTGAGGTCTAGAAAGGACAAATATGTGTGTGTGCCACAGATACGGCTAGCAAGAAGGGACCCTCGAAGGGGGCCCAGCAGCCTGGCTCCAGAGTGCCCTTCAGCATTGCAGCAGATGTAGGACAAGCACAGGCCCAGCAGGGGGGCACCAGGAGACCAGCAGGCATTCACCCTAATGGTGCAGGCCATCTGATGAGGGGTAGGGACCGGTGCCAGGATGGATGGTGCCCATGCACAGAGTGGGGTGCAATGGGGCACAGCTGCCACCCCACTCTGTGCATAGGCAACGGGGGCCTCCTTGACTTACTGTTACTGAGTAGTATCCTTTCATTTCACCTGTTGGACTACCGGACCATTTCCTGCAGGGAAGGTCTAGTGGCAATTAACTCCCTTAGCTTTTGTTTATCTGGGAATGCTAACAGGGCACAGCCCAGGCCAGCCCATGGACAGGAGGAAATATGACTGTGGGTTGAAGGGTACAAAGTTTCAGTTATGCGGGAAGCGCAAGTTCTAGAGGTCTAATGTACACATGGTGATTACAGACAGAATACTGTACTGCATATGGCACTTCAAACTTGAGTAGATCTTAAGTGTTCTCACCACACTCACAATGGTAACTGGTTGAAGTGACAGACGTCTACTAGCTTGACTTTAGATATCTACAAAAACCAAATATATGTAAGGACCTGCAGGGAGCCCCGTGTGGAGTGCTCTGCTTTTCATTCTGTCTGTGCCTGGTTCAGAATCACACAAGATCTTGTACCCACAGACAACTGAACCCAATGCACTGGGCTCTTGACACTCCAGTAGGAGTTAAATGCTGAGTCACTCTTGGTGCATCTGAGAGACATGGAGAATTTATGAGAAGCTTAGCCAGCATCATCGAAAAAATATTTGTAGGTTGCCAAGTGGTGAGAGATAAGAATGAGCTGTTTCTCATGGAGTGGTCTTCTCTCCTTCTTAAACCAAAGTTATACGGAAATGTCAAGCAAATCAGTTTTCTCAAGTTCTGCATTTGACTAAACGAGCAAGAGATAAGCACCGTGTAAGGACACCTGTGCACCAGTTGCTGGCCCACGGGGTAGGGAGCAGCGAGAAAGGAGCAGCCCCTCAGGGCCATCACGGTGATGTGACCTCCACGTGCACTCCCATGGCCTCCCACCAACCTCCGAATGTCCAGTGATGGGGGTGGAGGCAGAGGAAGCCCCAGCCCAGGGACCTGTGCACCACTTGCCAAGATCATGGGACTCACACATTGGAGATGAGCGACCTGGCTGGCGTGTGTGTGGATCTGCTTCCCGAGTACCCCGGTGGCAGCTGTGCCTGGGTGCGCCCCACTCTATGCACAGGCATTGTCCATCCCGGCACTGGTCCCCGCCCCTCATCAGATGGCCTGTACCATGAGGGTGGACGCTGCTGGTCTCCTGGTGCTCCCTGGCTGGGGGCTTGCTTGTCCTGCATCTGCTGCGATGCTGAAGAGCGCTCTGGGGCCAGGCTGTGGGGCCCTCCTCGAGGCTCCCTTCTTGCTGCCACGCTCGTGGCAGACACACGTGTCTGTCCTTCCTAGGCCTCAGTTTCTCAACTGTAAACAGGAACAATACCCACCTCCCAGCTCAGAGGACGCTTGCCTGTAGGACTCCTTGGAAACATCACCTGCCTCTGCTACGGTCCCAGGGGCCAGGGTTTGCAAGAGCTCAGGAGGGGCGCAGAGAGCAGAGTCCAGAGGGCCAGGCACCCATTGCTGTCGTGGGGTGACACTCCCACAGCCCTTGTGGCCTAAGCTCCGTGTGTCACTCATAGAGTCCCACTGAGACAGCCCAGGGGGGCTTCCTGGAGGCAGTGTCCCCGGCAGCCCAAGCCCAAGCCCTGTTCACTCACTCTAGGCACCTGCAGTGGGGGAGCCTCCCTACCCCGTTCCGGCCCTCCCCTGCGTGGGGGCCTTACTCCCTTTCTTGTGGGCCTGAGGGACAAGCCCACAACACGGCAAAATCCTCCACAGCGTCCCTGCCTGTGTGCTGACCACGGGGTGCAACCTCCAAGCCTTTGAGTGCCCCCACGCCCCAGCATGGCCACACTGCCCCCCACACTCTCCTCGAGGTGTGCCGGGGGGGTGGACACACAGGGCAGTGCCCAGGACCAGGTGGAGGGGGCGTTGGAGATGGAGCCAGGCAGGAGGCAGCAGGACCCCTCCAGCTCCCCTTCCCTCAAGGGCTCATACTCCTTGACCCCATGGCCTGGAGATGCAGCCAAGGCCCTCTGTGGGCCTCGAGGGCTCTGTTCTGGTGCCAGGATCATAGCCCAGCACCCCCACTTCCAGGGCCTCACAGCCTGCCCCGAGGGGTCAGGCACCAACATGGGGGGCTGGGCTCCCCCTCCTCCTCTTGCCCCTCACCCAGGGCTGGGAGTGTCCAGTCCAACACAGGGGCCCGGCAGGAGTGGGGGCTCACCCAAGAGGAGCCTGGGCTGGGGAGGAGCTGAGAGGCCAGAAGAGAGGGCAGGACCCTCTGGGCCAGGCCACACCTGGGAAGGGACTCCATGATGAAGCCCGAGGCCCACCTCTGGCCAGAGGCAACGTAGGCCACAAATGCCGATGGAGACCCCCAGGACCCTGCGCGGGACACTGCCTCCCTCACGTGGGGACACTATCAAGCTGTCCAGATATTCAGTGAAAAGTCCCCTTCAGGCTGTGCCACCGACGGGGCCAGCTGCAGTTATAGAAATCCCTCGCCCTCACAGTCCCACTCAGACCCCAGCCCCCAAGCCACGCAGCTGAGCACCGACTCCCAGGAGATCAGCACCTTCCCTGAGGCCGATGCTTGCTCAGAGCGCTCAGCTGATCCCAGACAGTCTCGGGGCCTGGCGTTTCCCTTCCCACAGGCTGCAGCCCTCCCAGTCCGCCGCTGTCCTGTCTGCCTTGGAGGACGAGGTGGGCTGTGCTCGAGCGTCCTGGGGCTCCAGGACACTGGACCAGGGTCTCTCCAGGCAGGACGGCTCCTGAAGTGCTGCCCTACCCACACGCTGGGTGGGGAACAAGGCTTGGCCACCAGTAGCCAGGTGGGGTGTGGCCCTAGGGGGGTTGCCTGCAAGGCGGCTGGTGCTTGCTTGGCATTTGGGTGTTCCAGGGAGGGAGCATGAGTGGGACCCAGGAATCTGACTGCTTGTGGCAGTGCCAGCTGCCCTGGGGGTACCATCTAAGCCCCGAGATGCCAACAGCCATGGGCACAGCCCCTGCCACGAGAGCTCCAGCCCTACGCTTCCGGGGAGCATCCACAAAGGCCCCCACGCCTGCACACACCACGCCCCCCTAGCACAGTTACTGTACCTGCTTCAGGCTCAGCCATGCCCCACTGCAGCCCTCCCTCCCTTCCTGCCTGCCCCTCCATTCCAGTCCACATGGCTTTGCTCCTGGGACCACCTGTTGTCAGCACTTGTCCCTGCCCTGCCTGTGGCCCCCCGGCCACACCCCAGGCCCCACACAGGGTCTGCAGAGGCTCTGGGCTTTGCTGAGAGAAATGGTCACTGGCCTGAAACTCGAGGGGAATCACCAAGCTCGTCATCCCTCATGGAGCCTGGCAGGTGGGCGTCCACCAGAATTTCCACTGCAGGCACCCCCACCTCCAGGTCCGGCACAGCTGCTAATCCCCACCGACCCTGTCCCAAAGCCCACAGGGCAAAGACCTAGGCTGCTTCCCCTCGGCACTATGGGGAGGATAGAGCACCTCGCCCTGTGGGGACGGGGCCTCTGGGCCAAGGCTGCTGGTGCACACAGCAGGCAGAATCTGAATGGGGCAGGCACAGCTCAGGGGCCTGTCTACCCCCAAACACAGAGGAGGGAGCTGCTGGGGTCCTTCCTGGGCTGCCCCTGCCCCCGGGAAGTTAAAGAGTTCCCCCTTCCCTCCTCTTCCTGCCCCCCAACTGCCCAGCCAGCAACAGGGCCAGGCCACGTGGTGATGGGGCAACGTCCCCTGGGCCCAGGAGTGGCCCCCACTGTGGCAGAGAGGCTGTGTGCTTCATGATGGGGAGGGGGGACATGAAAGGCTCCCTCTCAGGACAGGCCTTGCGGACCTCCCTGGTCCCCACCCTGGTGAGGGTCTCTGCACTGCCCACATGGCAGCACCCTTGGCCTGAGCACGCTAAGGCTCCCAGGAAGCGGGTCAAACTGTGCAGCTTAGTGACCGGGGCAAGGTCGATGCAGCCGCACCTGAGTGGGAATCTCGGCTCCCTGGGGTGAGTCACGCCACTGCCCCACGCTTCAGTTTCCCCTCTGTGACTCAGGGCATGGCAGGGTATCTTGGGACCGTGCTGAGGACTAAATGTGCTAAAATACCCAGGAAGCCCCAGGCCCAGGCAACGCCTGGACACATCGGCTGTGGTTCATCCACCCTCTTCCCGTCCAGACGCCGGCCTCCTCCCCTCACAGGATGCCTCACTCCCAGCTCTCCCGCCTCCCGGGAGCCATGGGCCCCTGACCGTAGAGACTCTGTGGGGGGGGAACCTGTACCAGGCTCACGTCAGCCCTGACCACGCTTACCTGGCAAGGCAAAAAGGAAAGGGTGGGGAGAGCGGGCAGCCGGCCCAATGAACACACAGTACCCGTCCTCCTGGGCTGGGAGCGAGGCACAGGCGACAGGCAGCCGGCCCCCACTCAGGCGGCTCCAGCACGTGTCCTGCAGGGCCTCGCAGAACTGGCGGCAGGGTGGCGGGGCGGGCAGCGGGACCCTGCCGCACGGTGGGGCCAGGAGCAGGCAGAAGAACCAGGCGAGGAAGGGGTGGCAGTGCGTCCACAGCAGGCCCCCCCACACCTGCGCCGCAGCCTGCACCTGCTGGCTGCTCTCATGGTGGAGGTGGTTGGGCAGCCAGGAGCGCGAGATGCCCAGGCGGCCACAGACCGGCAGGGAGGGCGGCAGGGGCAGGCAGCGGCCGGCGGGGGCCTCAGGGTCAGCCCCGAGCAGGGCAGAGTTATTAGCAGGACCCAGCCCCGCAGAGTTAGCCGCGTGGGAGACCCAAGCACCACTGTCCCCGATTAAAGTGGTAACTGCGACCTGAGACAGTGCGCCCGGGAGCCCAGAGGAGAAGGCAGAGGGGGCTGCGTGCGCGCCTAGGGAGCCCGTCACCAGGGGGTGCAGAAGTGGTGTGCGCAGGCGGACATCAGGGCGTTGGAGCTGCTGGCTGGGAGCGGCTGCGGTGGGCGAGAGTCCTCGGCTGTCCGGGTCCTGCAGGCTTCCCCAGGCAGGGGCCCCGCCCAGCGAGGAGGAGAGAGAAGCTCTACCTGAGGACGGTGGTGGCACTGAGGGCCCCATGAGTGGTGCCCGGGGTCTGCCCAGGGAGGGAGGCGATGGGGTGGGTGCAGGCAGGGTGCCAGCCTCGGTCGTGTGGGCGCCCGGAGAGCTGGGAGCGCCACGGCTGGGCCACAGAGTGGTCCCATTCTCCCGGGGGGTGCTGGAAGGCCCAGGGAGGGCGAGGGTGCCCACAGGAGCCTCGACAACCCGCGTTTCTGCCCGGGCCAAGCTCTCAGTGGGGACGGTGTCATTCCACAGCTGGACAAAGCTCCGGATGCCTTGGGCCACGTTCAGGATCTTGGCTCCCACACCGGCAATGTTCTCCTCTGGCGTGTCCAGGCTCTCGGCAGAAGTGGGGGTGCCCTGGCTGTCCTCCAGCAGCTCTGAGGGTGGCTTAGGGCTGCCAGGGGCTGTCGCTGGCTCCGTGGAACCATCCTGGGGGACCACGTGCGTGGTGGTGTCTGCTGTGGGCTGCACAGGCAGGAGCCCCTGGGGCTCAGGGATCGTGGTAGCTGCTTGGCTGGTGTCCTTATTATTGAACCAAAGCCAGTTCAGGTTCAGCAGGTCGGCCTGAGCAGCGGCCAGGCAGCAGAAGAGCAGCAGCAGGACGCGGCAGCCGCTGGGGTCGGGAGCCATCGGGGCTGTGCCGCTGGAGCCGAGGGTGGCGGGAGGGCCTTTGTGCCTGGAGGTGGGGCTAGCCGGGCTCCCGCCCTCCTGCCCTCCCCTATGCAGGCTTCCCAGCCTCTGGCCGGTTCTGTCTCCCATCCCTCACTCTTGCAGAAGGAAAGAAGGCACCAGCCTTGGAATCAAGGTGCCCAGCACCCGAGGGTTCCAGCACCCAAGAATTTTCAACTTCTTTCCCACGGCCCGGCAGCAGCCCCAGGCTCCGTGAGGACAGAGGGGCAGCGTGTGCAGTGTCCGCGGGGTTCCCCATGTGCTCCGATAGGCTCTGCCCGGGCAGGGCTGCTAAGTCTCTGGACTGGGGTTCCAGGCCGGGACCCCATCCCAGAAGCACTGAGGCAGCGGCCCCCAGCCCCTGCTCCCCCTCTGGCCTAGAACGCCCAGAGGTGCCTGGCCCGGAGCCATTGTGCTGTACGAAACTTGGAACTGAAAAAATGCTCAGCTTGCTGCAGTGCCAATTCCACTGTTGCAATGGCTGCCCAAGTCGTTAAACATCCCGGGGAGGGTCTCAGGGGGCTCAGACCCCCTCAGAGCCACCGTGCCTCCCCTCGAAGCTGGGGCTTTACTTGTCTTGGACTGTGTCCCTTTCAGCCCTTCCTGACCTTCTGCCCAGGAGACCCAGCAGAGGTGGAGCCTGGGACCAGGGCAGGAATGCATTCTCCTTCCCGGCCTCAGTCTCCCCGTCAACAAAAGGATCCGATTAGACTGGAACATTCCAGGCAGTGAGTAACCCACAGGGCTGTGAGTGGCACGTGAGTGGCTGCTGTGCCCAGGCACAGCAGTGGGTGCTGAGTGTGCCTTACGCCTTCTGAGGATCTGTGTGCAGCCCGGCCATCAGCCCATTTCACAGATGAAGAAAACTGAGGCATGAGCCTGGGGACCCTGCTCAAGATCACGGAGTCCAGAAGAGGTGGAGCCAGATGGAATCCAGGCAGTCTACACAGGCATGCTCACTCACACACGTGCACTCACACGCACACACGTGCTGTCACACACATGTTCACACACGTGTACATCCTCACACGCACATACCCACAGTTTTCACCCCATAATCCATCTCCCCCTGCAGCACTCCGCACGCCCGCTCCCCCAGCTGGAGTCCCTCGTCACCCTGCCTCCTCCAGCTGTGTGACTAGGGTCGCAGCCACCCTCCCCCAGGGCTGGGGTCAGTAGATGTGACAGCAGCTGTGACGAAACAGCCTTACAACCTGTCCCCAGCTGTCCCCAGGTCAGGACATGCTACAGCCAGCGGCTGATTGCTCCCACAGGGCAGGGCTGGGCTGCCTGGGACCCGGCCTCGTTTCAAGCAGCTGAGTGCCACAGCCCTCTCGAGGGCAGGCGCAGGCATTCCACAAGCAAACACCTGCGTCTCGGCGAGGCCTTGCTCCCCAAACTAATCCCCACACTGCCCAAACTCGTCTTAGAGATGCCCAGAGAGTAGTCTCTTTGCTTGAAAACTGACTGCCGCTGACGTGATTTTATGCTTAAACACGCCTCCGAAAAGTCTCCGAACAGAAATTCCAGAGACCGCCCCCTCCTCCCCCAGCACTTCTCGGGGAGGGAACTCTGGGCTCCACTTGTGGGGGATGCCCTGCCACACTGTCAGGGTGGGGACGCCCCCAGCCCCATCCCAAAGGCTCTGTGCTCAGAGGGTCATTCACACCCCCCCCACATACAGCTGCTGGGCAGATCCAGGCACAAGGAACTGATTACACCCGGCGATGGAGGGACAGCAGCTCTGGCCCTCGGGGCCACACTTGGAGGATGGTGGCAGCCCCATCGCACTGAGCACCCACCCTGCCATCTGCAGGGTGCCCAGCTCCCTCCAACCTTCACCTGCCCACTGCACTCCTGACCCCACCCTTCCTGTCCATTGTCCAGGACTCCTCCACCTCCAAGTGCTTTGAGAGCCTCCTGTCCCCCATCGGGGTTCCCTCACCTCCAAGCACCTCCACAGCATCACACATTTCACCTCTTGGAAATCCTAGTGCAGCTCTGCCACAGCCCCCCAGCTCAGCCCCTGGGATCTGGTTCCCACTAGGAAGCACCTGGCAAGGGTGGCTACATGAGCCTCCTCATACATGTCATCACAACATGCGTGTATACACACACGCTCACACACACACCCACATATGCACACATCTATGTATGCTCACTCCTGCTCACACATGAACACATGCAATGCATGCTCAGCTATGCCATACATCATGTGCGAATACTCACATGCACAAGCCCACACACGTACATACATGCTCACACGTCACACACACAGGGCATATGCATACTCAGCTCTGCCATGCATGCTCACACGACCACTCACACATGTGCACACACACACATACTTGCACACACATACAGGCAAGCACACTCACCACGTACTTGTGCTCTCAGAAAGCACCCTGGTGTCGCCCAAGTCCTCCAACAGCATGGCCAAGAATCCAGGCCTCCTCCCCAGCCCCTGCCCAGCTCCGTGTAAAGGGCCTGACTATGACTCGTTCCAGGAGTCTGTGAGCCCAGACGGCACCTTGAGCAGCGCGGACCAGGGTTTCGGCGGACCAGGGTTTCAGCGCGGACCAGGATTTCGGCGCGGACCAGGGTTTTGGCGCAGCCTCTTCCCCTTGGTGGAGGGAGCAGAGAAGCTGAGGCACAGGGATCAGCGGTTCGCAGTTTCCCTGCAGCTCCTTGGCCCCTCCTGGGGTGAGTGCGGCCTCAGGCCTGCTAGAGACGGAGGACACATGTCATCATGTACGACCTTGAGGAACCGCTTGGCTCTGATGGGGCGGCTGGGAGGCCCATGATGGAGCTCACATGGGATGACCCAAGCTAAGGAGGAAGAGGGTCCACGGCTCTCGACCGAGCAGAGCTGACAAGACAGGTGAGACCCCTCCCTGGGGGTGCGCGGGACCTGGGTGACACAGGAGAGTGCCCCAGTCTGAAGTCCTTCCACCCTATTGCCTTGAGGCCTGAGATCGACCTTCCCAGTCTGACTTGGCAGAGGGAGCAGCCTTCGAATCCCACCACCTTCCCCTCTGAGTGTTCCTGGGCTGAGAGCAGAACACGGGGTCCTCATTCAACTCAACAAGGGAGTGTTAACCACAAACTCCCTCAGCAAACCCCATGCAGACAACCACATCATCCCTGCGAAGGCTAGCGGGGAGCTGGGGAAGAGCATGGCTTGCCAATCCCGGGGGATCCTGGAAAGGCGGCACCACACAACACAGCCACCCAGCTGCGTCCCCAGGGCCCCGGAGCCTGTGGGGCCCCTTTCTCTGGCTCTCAGTTATGACAACAGGCGGGCCAAGGGGCTCCCTTCCTGGAAGCCAAGCTGACCCAGCTGCTGTGTTGGGCATCATCACAGCCTGTCCCACTCTGTGTGGAGAGACTTGGGTTGACTCCCTGCTATATTCCCGGCTAACCTGATGAGAAAATGGATCTCCTCTGTTGCTAAGCTACAGTGCGGTGGCATCATGGCCCCCACTGGCCGGCCATCTGGCCAGGGCACTAGAAATGCCTGTTGGAAGCTGTAGCCATGGGCTGCCCACATGCAGCCACTCCTGTTATCACGACCTGCCCGCTCCTGAGGGTCCTGAGGCGAACAGCTCAGAACCCCACACCCCCTAGAGGACCTGCCATCCCCCACCAGTGCCGTCCTGCAGAGTCGGGCCCTGTCTCCTGAGGTGACGGGGCCACTGGAGCAGCCACGAGGCCCTGGAGCCTCAGCGTGCACCTGGTCTTGGTGGACCCGGGCGTGCTGTCCCACCACGGAGCGGGTGTCCTCCCTCAGCCTCTGGCGTCCACACAGCCATTGAGGGCTCGCCACTGCCACGCCAGCCACGGGCTCTGAACGCTGAAGCAGCTGGCAGCGGGGTGCAGGGTGGGCACAGCAGGAGGGAGGCCTGAGATGCGGGGGGAGGTCATATGCACCAGCGGCCATTTCAGAGGCCAAGGGAGACTCCGCCCACCATGAACACAGGTGCCAAGAACTGGGCCTCCCCACTCCCCGCACCCCATCTGGTCTCCAGGAAGCCTCTTCCCACTGCCTTCACCTGCCCCGAGCCAGGGTTTGTCCTGTCTTGTTGGTCTGTCTGGTTTGGATTCCTAAATAGTGTGATCTTTTATTTTCTGTTTTTAAAAAGGCACAAACACCCACACGTGAACAGGGGAAACTGGTTCGTCAGGGGGCAAAGAGGGGGGCCCACCTCCGGTTGAAGGTCCCAACTGTAGCTTCGAGGCTCCGGGCTGTTCAATTGTCAGAAGTGCTCCTCCTACTTGTGGCCACCCTAGGCCTCAGCCTGTGGCGGGCGGCTCTGGGCTCCCTCCCCGTGGGCCTCCCACACCTCAGCCCTGGAGGCTGGGGGAGGACGACAGAGATGAGGGAGCAGGGCAGCCCCCACATGAGCCACCCCCTTCGTTCCCTCCCCGTCCTTGCCCCCAGACACCTGCCTGAGCCCAGAATGTCCTGCAGAGACCCCTCAGGTGTGGCCTCCCTCCCCTCCTTCCCCAGGGACCAGAGACTGTCCAAGGACAGGCCCAGGCAGGGCTCCTGGAGAGTCCACAGAGGGAAACCTGGGCCCTAAGGTCCCAGTACCCACTGCCCATGGGCACACCCCCAAGGCGGGCACAGCCAGTCAAGGTTTGGATGCCGCAGACACGTCTCCAGCCCTTTTGAAATGAAAACATGACTTTTCATCTTTCTGTGGCGCAACTAGTTTATGATTGTCTAAAGTCTCTGAATGTGCTTCCTGGACTCTGTATCTTGTGGCTACTTTTTCAAACCGCAATGATAAAAGGCCAGAAGCTCTGCAAGTGCCCCCTGAAGGCTCCGTTGCTTGGCCAGGACCTCTCACCAGACCTGGACCGGGCAAACCCGGCCAGCGACATGACCAGCTGCTGCCGTCTGCAGATTCAGTGGCTGGAGGTGGCCGTACAGTGAGAGGCCCAGGTGGCTGGGCCCAGGTCCAGGTCCCTGGAGGGCGCTCCCCTGTCACCGAACACCACACGGACCTGAAGACCTATGGAGGCAGAGGGGGTGTGACAACACCTTGTCTAACGTCTACCCCCCGCTTACAGCCTCTTTCCCCCTCTGCTCAGTGCTCAGGGTGCCTCATAAGCCCATTCTCTCCTCCACGGTGGGGCAGAGTGGAGGCTTCTGTCCCCTGATTCCACGACAAGGCTTCTCTTAGCTCTTCCCTGGATGTACATTCCTGGACTCAGCCGTGTCTCTCCCCAGGCTCTGGTGTCCCTCTGACCGCTCGGCAGAGCCTGGGGACCAACAGGTGGGGAGCCTGAGCTCTTCAACCTCTTCAACCCCAGTCCTCCGCTGGGTGATCACGAGCGGTGGGAGCCTTCTTGGCTCCTAAATTAATGCCAAGCACAGCCTGGCACTCAGCGGGCAACCTGCCTCTTCCCGCACCTGGCCGGCGGCAGCTGGAAGCCCACGAGAGCCAAGTCCTCCCCTTGGGCTTGGTGCAACCTCCACCGCACCCCCACAGCCCACCCTTGGGAAGGCTGCCAGAGACACGCAAGATGGATCACTGGTGAAGGGTCATGAGCCGGGCAGCGGGGCCTGAGGCAGGAGCAGCATGAGGACCAAAGCGTTGCAGGGAAAAGACACTGGAGGCATCTTCCCAGGGACAGCTGCCACCTCTGCCCCTGACAGGAGGCCACAAGGAGGCCACATGGACCCCTGCCGTGGTTCTCCACAAAGCCTGCATCTAGGCCGGGCGCGGTGGCTCAAGCCTGTAATCCCAGCACTTTGGGAGGCCGAGATGGGCGGATCACGAGGTCAGGAGATCGAGACTATCCTGGCTAACACGGTGAAACCCCGTCTCTACTAAAAAATACAAAAAACTAGCCGGGCGAGGTGGCGGTGCCTGTAGTCCCAGCTACTCGGAAGGCTGAGGCAGGAGAATGGCGTAAACCCGGGAGGCAGAGCTTGCAGTGAGCCAAGATCCGGCCACTGCACTCCAGCCTGGGCAACAGAGCGAGACTCCGTCTCAAAAAAAAAAAAAAGCCTGCATCTAAACACGAGCAGGCAGGTGGGTAAGTCCAGGCTGCGGGACAGACACCCCCACAGAAACCCAGCTGGACTCCCAGAAACACCCATGTCAGTAAGAAGGCGGTGGGGCGGTGGGGGCGGGCAGGGCTGCTCCAGAGTCAACAGACTACAGAGCAGGACACTAATGCAACACGTGGTCCCCGACGGCTCTGGGACTGCCCAAAAGGCACGCAGGCCAGTGGGGCAAAGGACATTATGGAGTGCATCTGGAGACGGCCTGTTCACAGGAGCATGGACAGAATTATTGTAAACTTCTCAGGCGTGACGATGACACTGTGGCTCTGTGGAAGAATGTCCTGTTCCTGGGATATGCACACAGAAGTGCATCTACAGGGCAATGGGTGGAGATGTGGCACACCTCAGCGAGTGTCTGTACTTGCTTGTGGATATGCAGGAGCATACGTGTGTGCGTGTACATGGATGTGTGGCTACGGATACATGCATACATGGCTGTCTGTGTGCGTGGACTGCATGTGGATTATGTGTGCAAACAGACGAGCATGCGTGAATGTGTGCATGGGTATGTACATGTGCACACATGGATATGCATCACGGATGTGTGCAGATATGTACACACATGGAGGTGCATGTATTCTTGTGTGTGCACACACATGGATACCTGTGTGCGTGGATATGTGTGTGTGTGGATATGGATGGAGAGAAAGGGAGCGCCTGGGAAAAATGTGGCAAGTGTTTGCTTGTGAGTTGAATGGAAGGTGTGTATGAGCATTTTCTGATCATCCTATCAACGTCAATGCAGGTTTGAAATGTTCTCAATCGGATGTTTGTAGAGAAAATAGAGGTTTCTTCCTGATGTCTTTTGGCAAACTCCCTATGCCAGCTCCACCTCTGGCAGTGCAGGTGACTCGGCAGAGGGTGGGAAGAAATGCTTTTCAGACCTCGACCCATGTCCCCTGGGGCTCTGTGTGGGTGTTATTCCTGGCACGCCTTCAAAGTCTTGTTACTCCTCCCAGTCCGAGGAGGTTGGCAGAAGACACTGCCTCTGTCTTCTCCTGAATGCTGCAGCAAGGAGGGCCGATGGGTGGAGCACAGCGGGGCAGTGAGGCTCACCGACATCTCCTGCTTGATGTTATGAAGTTCACTAAGGCAAAACAAAAGATCTCAATGTGTTCTGTAGGCCCTAAGGGAACCATCCACACTCTACCCAAAACAAAGCAGATATTTTCGAAGACACTAAGAACTTCGAGAGCCAAGGGGTCCCCGATTTTGTTCTTCTCCAAGATTGCTTTGGCCATTCTGGGTTCCTTGAAATTCAATTTAAGTATTGGGGTCACTTTGACAATGTAGCCAGTGGGGATTCCAGCAGGAGTTGTGTGGACTCTAGTTGATTTAGGAAGTATTCTGTCTTCCAATCCATAAACACGGGATAACTTTCCATTTATTTAGATCTTTCTTAATTACTTTCAATGCTGTTTTGTAGTTTTCAGAGTATAAGTTCTTGTTGATGCTGCTGTAAACAGATTTTTCTTTCTTAATGTCATTTTTGGATTGTTCATTGCAAGTATAAATAAATACAATAGATTTTTCTGTATTGATCTTACACCTTACAACCTGAGCTCCTTTATTAGTTATAACAGTATTTTTGTGGATTACTTAGAAAAAACTATATTTTTAGAGGAACAATAAAAAACTTTTTAGAAGAAACTTTTACTTTTAAATATATATGAGATATACGATATATATATGATATATATGATACATGATATATAGCTCATATATAAGATACATATATATAAGATCTGGCCTCTAAAAATACAGTTTTACTTGTTCCTTTCCAATCTGGATGTCTTTTATTTCTTCTTGCCTAACTTTCCTGGCTAGAACCTCCAGTACAATGTTAAATAGAAGGGGCAATAGGGAACGTCCTTGTCTTGCTCCTGATCTTAGGAGGAAAGCATTTGCTCCTTCACCACAAGCATGGTGTCAGCTGTGGGCTTTGTCACAGATGCTCTTTATCAGCTTGTTGAGTGTTTTCATGAATGGTGTTGAATTGTGTCAAATACTTTCTCTGCATCTATTGAGATGATTGGGTGTTTTTAATTTTTTATTCTATTGATATAATGTATTACATTGATTTTCAAGTGTTAAACCAACCTTGAATTCCTGCAATAAATCCCACTTAGTCATGGTGAATTTTTTTTATATGTTGCTGGATTTTATTTACTAGTAGTCTACCAAGGATTTCTGTGTCCATAGTCATAAGATAAATGAGTCTGCAATTTTCTTTTTTTGGCAATGTCTTTGTCTGATTATGGTATCAGAGTAATACTGGTCTCATAAAATGAACTGGGAAGTGCTTCCCACTCTCCTAGTCTTCTGAAAGAGTTTGTGAGAATTGGTTTTAATTCTTTAAATGCTTGGTAGAATTTAGCTGGGAAGCTCTCTGGTCCTTGGCTTTTCTTTAAGGGTGTTTTTGGATTACTAATTCAACCTCTTCACTTGTTATAGATCTATTCACATTGTCTATTTCTTGTTGAATCAGTTTGAGTAGTTTGCACCTTTCTAGGAAATTTTCAATTTCATCTGCCATCTAGTTTGTTCATAGGATTGGATTAGAAAATAGCTGGAGGACTTACACTCCTGATTTTAAAACTTACTACAAAGCGATGGTAACAGGACAGTGTAGGAGTGGCGCAAGGACAGACACATGCATCGATGCAGTGAACTGAGGGTTCTGGAATAAACTCATAAACCTAGAGGCAACTCATGTTTGACAAGAATGTTGAAACTGTTCAATGAGGAAAGAGCAGCCTTCAACAAACGGTGCTGGGTCCACGGAACAGACACACGCAAAAGGGCAAAGCTGGATCCTTACTTCACACCACATGCAGCTATTAAAATTTTTATTTTAATATATTAATATATATTAAAAATATATATTAATATATTAAATATATATTAAAAATATTATTAATATATTAAATATATATTAAAATATTATTTATATATCATATAATATGTATAATATATACAATATATAATATACAATTATATAATACAACATATATAATTGCATAATATAATATATAATATATGTAATATAATAAATATATATTATATTAATATATAAATACATATTTAAAATATTAAAAATATATTTAATATATTAAACATAAGAGCTAAAATAAAAAACCTTTTGAAGGTTTTCTTTTTCATAACCTTGGATTTGGCAAAGGCTTCTTACATATGACAGCAAAAGCCCAAGTGACAAAACAAAAATAAATTGGACTTCATAAAAATTTAAAAGTTTTATGCTTTTAAAAGTTTGTGCTTCAAAGGACACCATCAAGAAAGTGAAATGACAACTCACAGAATGGGAGAAAATATTTGCGAATCATATATGTGAGGAAGCACTTCCATCTAGACGATGTAAAGAACTCATAACAACAAAAAGACAATAATCCAACTAAAAGTGGGCAAGAATCGGAATAGACATTTCTCCAAGGTAGAAATACAAATTGCCAACAAAAACACACACAAAAAAGATGTTCAACATTATCAGTCATCACGAAAATGCAAATGAAAACCACGAGATACTGTTTTACACCCAAGTTGGGCTGGAATCAAAAAGTCAGGTAAAAACAAGTGATGGCAAAATGTGGTGAAATCGGAACTCTCAAGGCTGCAGGAAGGGATGTGAGACGGTGCAGACACTTGGGAAAGCAGGCTGGCGGTTGCTCAAATGAGTAAACACAGCTACCATAGTCCCAGTGATTCTACCTTAGGTATATACCCAAGAGAAATGAAGACACGTCCACATTGAAACTTGTACACAAGTGTTCACAGCAGCACCGTTCATCACAGCTAAAAGGTGGACACTGCTCAGAAGTCCACCAACTGCTGAATCGACAAACACAGTGTGGTGTTTCCACCCGGTGGGGTATTATTCAGTGACAGCAAGGAATAAAGCCCTGGGACAGGGTGCAACACGGACGAACCTGGAAACCACATGCTGAGGGGAAGAAGCCAGACAGAAAGGACCACACGTGACATGGTTTAATTCGTATGGAAGCTCGGAAGAGGGACCCCAGGAGATGAAGAGTGGCCAGGACTAGAGGGAGGGAGGGTGGCAGAAGGGCTTCCCTCTGGAGTGATGAAATGTTCCACAGTCAACGGGGATGATGGTGGCACAGAATTTTGAATATACTGAAAACCACTGGATTGTGTGCTTCGAGTGAATTGCACAGAATGTGAATTACATCTCAACAAAGCTGTTCAAAACAATCAAGGGAGACCCATATCGCATTTTCCAAACCACACAATCCTTAATGCTGCTTAATTTCTTATTAGTTCCATTTTGAGTGAGACTGATTTTTTTCATGTATTTGATGAAAAGTGTTTCTCTTATAAATTCCTGTGCTTTTAAAATTCATTTTTAGAGGGAGTATTTATCAACTTTTAAAAACTAGGGTATGGACACGGAGTCATTTTTGCTGCTAGTGTTGGTTTTCAAACCTAGTACCAGCATGTTCAAGGAGCACGCCACTTCCTCCTAATGGTCGAGTAGCATTTCCTCCCTGGCTCACAGCCTGTGCTCCCCATGGCCTCTCTTGCCCTGAACCACCCAGGACACATCAAGTAGCGAGTTTCCTCCTTGGCTCACAGCCTCCACTCCCAGAGCCTCTCTCGCCCTGAACGTCCCAGGCTCTCAAAGCTGCTCTCGTGCCAGCTCCCGATGCTCACGGCTGGCATTTATCGAGGGCTCCTCTGTCCACAGCACTGTGGAACCATGCTCCATGCACGAGGGAGCGTGCACTTCACAACTATCCTGGCACGTGCATTTTACAGCCAGAAAACCAAAAGTCTGGAAACCGGCTGACTCCAGCCCCACGCCTTGCCACACCCCCGCACACCACCCACACGAGCACACGGACCTCCATTCACTCCGCACGTCCCACACCTCACTACACCCCTACACGTGCCTCACCACACCCCCACACACCACCCACATGAGCACACGGCCCTACATTCACTCCGCACGCTCACCCGTGCTCCTGCTGCAAGCCCAGCCTGCTCGCAGCACTGAAGATGCGTTGGAGAACAAAAGGAGAGGGTCTCAGCCCTCGTGGCTACTGTACCCGGCACAAAGTGAATGGAGAGGTGATTTTGGGAGGCAGGAGGTACCATGGAGCACACAAGCCACAAGGCAGAGGGTCGAGGACACCACGGGATGACTATGCCAGGCCAGGATGTGCAACGGGGGAGGGGCCAAACAGAAGACAAGAGAGAGTGGCAGCGTGGCAGCCAGGAAGCACATTCCCCACAGAGGGACACTGAATTCTTATGTTGCAACGTGGCCCCCCAGTGGTAAGGCCAGACACCTACTCAGACTGCAATATCCTGGCTACCCAAAAGAGGACAGGCAGTCCTGGCTGCCATTGGGAGGACAGTCCCCTTCCTAGGAGTCTGCAGGGCCACCAGATGTCCAGTGTCCCTGGGACACGTCTAGGGGATCATGTAGCAGGCATCTCTCTTTAGTGCTACAGTTTAGCTGTTCCTCTCCACCAGCAGAGCCCCGCAAAGGGGCACGGACCGCATTGTTCTCATAAAGACTCTTCACCAGGAAATTAGCATTTGATTTGTGTTTTCACAGAGGCCTCCCTGGGGACCCAGCTGCAGCCCGGGATGTGACAGACAGGTACAGGACCACCCAGAGGCTTCACCCTTCGCCCACGTGGAAGAAAAAGGGCCACCTGTTGGAGAACAGTTCACCACAGTCCACACCCTGGGAGCTCCTAGGTCCCGAGAGACCACAGTGCAAGGAGGGAGCCCTTGGCCGAGGCTCCCAGCCCTGGGTGGCCAGTGGGCAAAGCACCTCCACCACCAGGACTCTGCTGTGACGCCGAGCTGGGCTGTGAGGGCCGAGGAGGAAAGGCATGGGCGGCCTTTCAAGCTGGTGAAGGCCCACTCGGTTTTCAAGGGTTTACAGGTTGCTCATTAACTGGGTTTTCTCATGGAAGGCCTCAGGGCAGACTCACACAGCCAGGTTCCCACAGGGCTGCCCAACCTACCTAGACCCCAGCTGTGACAGCCACACTCGTGCCTGCTGGGGCCACCGAGTAAGCACCTCCCAGGCACCAGGACCTGTGCTGGATGCAAGACCCACGTGTCCTTCAGGAATCCGCTCACACCAGGACCGCTGCCCACACCAGGACCCCCACCCTGGGGTCTGCTCAGGGCCACCGGGCTAACCAGGGCAGGCTGGACCTCAATGCAGGTTGGGGTCCCAGGCCCTGCTCCTGACCATGGACCACCCCTCACCGCGGTCTGCTCCTTGCCCCAGGACGTAGCCTCACTGCAAATACCTAGAAATCATCACCAATGTGGAAAGCGGGACTGGTTGGGAAGTGGGGTGCATGGAGGTGGTCAGCCTGGGGCACCATGGCCACCATCAGCAAGGCAGCCCCGACCTGGGGCAGACCCAGGCCCATGAGCTGCTGTGGCGACGCTGCAGGCACCACCCTCCCAGCTCATGCCCTGGAAAGTGAAGGCAGGCGTGCGATACCCCGGCGGTTCCAGCTCCCTTCTACACCACACCCGCCCCGTCCTCCAATGCTCCCAATCACTTCTTTGACAGTGGGACCCCCATCATCACGCTGGGCCTTATCCTACTGATGAGGGAAAGTCTGCAGGGCAGACTCCGGCCTGGCTGGATCTGTATGGCTGTGGGCCCCCACCCCTGGGTCTGGGCGTGCTTGCCCAAAGGGGCCCGGCCCTGCTACTACCTGGTGACAGAGACTATGATGTCCAGGAGGTGGTGGAGGCGGAGGCAGAGAGGGCAGCGCCTACCCAGCTGAGGACACAGGTGAGGGTGGGCTCAGGGGCAGGGACACCCATGGTGAGTGAGACACGCGGATGATGCAGAGCCAGAGTGAGGGGCCCTCCCCGCAAACACGACGCGTGCCTCTGCAGCTTCGTGGTTTCATCATGCTCTGCAGTTACAAAAATAAAACTCACAGGTGGGATTTAAAGAAGAAAAAGAGCAAGGCACAGGCACCGAACGTGGCACAGAGCCCCAGGACCTGGAGCCAGGGGTCAGCTCTGCAGGGCCTGGGGAGCCTTCCCAGCTACTCCCAGTGGCCCCCGGCAGGCCTGAAGCACCTGCTTTCCTCACAGCCTCACAGGCGCAGCTCTGGACCCTCTACGTGGGTGGGCAAGAAGCCAGGGGGCCGTGAGAGCCCAGGGAGGCCTCTGCTTCTGAGTCTTGCAGAGCTTGGAGAATGCAGCAAATTCCAGCCGGAGCCTGTGTGCCCGGTGAGGAAGCTAAGCTGGTGTGGAGCCGTCACACAGCAACAGCCTCGGCCGGCGTTCCCACCCCGCAGCCCTTGCCCACACATCCCCGAGCCTGGGGGGCTGGGCTGGAGACGTTCGCCCCATCCTCGGAGGACCGGCCCCTCCGCCAGTACCACCCACGGCCAGCCAGCCTCCCCTCGTGTTTTCTCGGTGCTGGCCCCACAGAAAGGGTGGGAGGTGCGAGATCGGGGCACCAGCGCGCAGCCCGAGATTTCCCGGTTTGCTTTCGCTCAGGAAGTCATTCAGACAAAGCCTCCCATCTCCCAGGCCTAGTCCCCACTCCTTGCTGCATTCGCAGCCGGAGACTGTAACGGACGCCACAGGTTCGCACTGAGCACTCGGGGGCGCAGAGAGCGGCATTTCCTGAGCATCTTGGAGGCCAGGCTCTGTGCTTGGCACCAGGACGAGCTGCACTTCCAAGGCCAAACCCTGCTTGCTGCACGCGCCCAAAGCCGCCCAGGGTGGCAGCAGCCCCAGGGAGAACACGCTCTGAACACCGCCACAGCTCGCAGACCCGGAGGCCCGTGCACAGGATCCAGGACGCCCAGAGCCCGCGCCAGGCGCTTCCGTCAGCCAGGGCCCGGCCGCCAGGGGGAGCCAGAGGCCCAGGCATTGCTCAGCAGGCACCGAAGTCCCAGTGGGAGCCTTAACCAAAAAGGTCACTTTGCTCTTCGTTTCGTTGGACATTTTTATTATGAGCGTAACGCACAAGTTGCAACACGTAAAGGCCCAGAAAGTAAAAGGTCATGACCTCTCTGCCCACCAGCCCATGACAGGCGGGTGCCCGGTATCCACAGCCTCTGCTCACGCACACGAGGCACGCTGGCAGCGAGCACAGCGACCCCCACCCGAGGAGCCGAAACGGAACGCGCTGCGCCCTCCACGCTCTGGACCACGGCCACTGGACCACGGCCACTGGACCACGGCCACTCGGGCCTGTCCAGGCCGGCCTGCGGTGCTGCAGCAGAGCAGGTCCCTCCCACCGTGTTCTGATGGGGAAATGACCAAGGAACACGTTTGTTTAGGACAGCACTGTCCATAACAGCAACAGAAACGCTTTCTCAAATTAAAAAACTTTGACATATAAGGGTCACGTTTGTGAGGTGCCTGGTGGGGTCAGATGTGGGTGATAAGCATGGCCCGCACCTCTGACAGCCTTTCTTTGTGCGGGGAACGGCCCTGCCAAATGGCCATGAATGTTCCTAGGCATGTCCTGTGGCTTTTGGTATCCACCTCCACACAGACCCAGAGCAGCCTCTCAGTCCCCACCGGCCCCCAGACTGCACCAGGGAGCCCCAGGTGGCCATCTGGAATGTGTCTCTGGGTGCCAAGTTGCATGTGGGCATCTAACTTCATTTCCTTCCTTCCGGCTGCACAGACAGACCTGCTAATGTGTCTTATAAGCCACTCTGCCCACAAGGATTAGATGCACGTTTGTCCATGTGCTGCAGAGCTCATGTGGCCCTGGCACCATGCAGAGGAGCCCTGAGCCTCAGTGGGCTCCTGCCGGAGTTGAGCAACCATGGAAGGGCTCAGTGCAAACGGGGTCTCAGCCTCCACAGCACACACTCCCTCTCAACTGCCCCTTTCCCTTTCTTGCCTCAAACACCAGCCCTGCAGAGTAGCCCAAAGCCCTGAGAAGGGCAGGCCATGCGGCTGGCAGGAAAAGTAAATCCAACATCGAGAAAACAAGAATGGGGTGCACAGTGTAACCAACACTCCCTGCCCAGGTACCCAGGGATGAGCTCTGGAGGCCAGGTCCGGGGTCCCCTGCCCAGCCCCGGAGTGTGAGGGTCTGAGTGTGTGTGTGTATGTGTGTGTGTGTGCAGGAGAGTGCCTGTGTGATGCTGTGGTGTGAATGGCACACACCCCACCTGCAGAACCTTGGCAATGGGACCCATCTTCACTATATACAGGAACAGATGCAGGGAGCAGAAGCCCCAGCCACGGCTCCTGCCACAGCCAGCTGCTCCCCAGCCAGGGCCCCCCTTCCAGCCTGGCTCACCCCTAGCCAGTCCGTCCCTAGCCAGGGTTCCCCCAGCCATGGCTGCCCCCCAGCCACAGCTCCCTCCCCCCACAGCTTCCCCACCAAGCCACATCTTCCTCCCATCAGGGACCCCACAGCCACAGCTCCCTCCTTCTAGGGCTCCCCCAGCGGCGGTCCCCCCAGCAGCCTCAGCTCCCTCCCTGCCAGACCCCCTCTCCCAGCCTTAGCCCTACCCCAGCCATAGTTCCAGGGCTGCAGGGGTGGGGCACTTTCCCGTCATCCAGTCCCACGGTCCCCACCCCCACGGGAGTTCCATGTGGCCTCCACGTGGCCTGAGGCACAGTTGCCCACAAGGACGACCTTTTTGCCGAATTGAAAGCCTTCTCCTTCCAGATAGAACAGGAAATGGAACCTCCACTCCCCAGCTTTCAAATCACAAGAAATGCAGGAAGTCAGGAAAATGAACGCAGATTCACACTGGGGTGGCGGCACCGTCCCTCATCCCTGCCCAGCTCACGCAGGCTTCTGCCCACTGCACACGCTGGATGGGCCCAGCGCGAGGACGGCTGCTTTGCTCTGACACTGCTGTACAGCTCACTCGTCCCGGGGCCTGGGAACTCCTGGCTGAGGGGCTTCTCAGTCCAGGGGCCCACGATCAGCTCAAGGAAATCAAGGGCATGAATCACTGTCACCCGTGTGGGCATTTCACCAAAGGGACAGCAACCCTGTAGGTAGGGTTTCAAATCAGCCCCCTTTAAACATTCTCCTGCTCGCAGAGAATACTGTCTGCAAAGGCCCCACGTTGTGCTGGTTTCTAAAGGCGCCCAGATGAGCCTGAGGCCCCAGTGTCCCCCTCGCCGACTCCAGTGGGCAGGAGTTGGCCACCTGCCTGGCCATGGACCTGCAGCTCTGCTGTGAAGGACAGCGGGTGAGGCCAGGACCCCAGGGTGCATCTCACAGGGGCTCAAGAGACGGGCTCACGGGGTTACTGACGGGAAGAGCATTTGTTCATAGGTGCCCCAATTAACAGGCCCATGATCCTGACTGCAGAGGAGGCCAACACCCTGAGCAGACCTGTGACAGGGAGCACCAACGGCATGTTCGAGGGGCACACAGGTGCTTGTGATGCCCCAACAGTGCCTCAGCCCAGGGCAGACCCTTCTCCCTATAGGACTCCCGGCTCCCCATCCACCCAGTGTCTACCCCAGCGGGCAAACGCTCACTTTCTGCTCCCTGACCCCACCTCTGCCCCAGTCAACCCCCTACTCGCTCCCAGACTACCACAGCCTGGCCCTGCCCATGCCTCCCATCTGACACATGGAGGCCGAGCTGGGGCTCAGAGGGTGGGTGCTCCCCAGCCCCCAGGGTCACCAAGAACGGGCTGCCCATTCCCGGTGGGTGTGTGCTCAGAGGGAAGGCCAGGGGTCCGTGGCCCAGCTGAGCACCTAACACTTCAGGGGCTTCCGAACCCAGGCCTAACCAACCCACCCATGGACCAAACTGCTGGAGGTCTCTGATGGGGACGCCCCCACTTTCTCCTCCTCCCTCCGCCCACCCCACAATCCCCTTCCTCCTTCTCCCTTCTTCCCACCCCCATCCTACTTCCCCCTCTTCCTTCCTCCCTCCCCCCACCCCCTTCCTCCTTCTCTCTCCTCCCACCCCCACTCCACCTTCCTCTTATTCCTCCCATCGCCCCCCTACCCACTTCCCGGGACTCACACCTGTAGTGTGGCATCCCGACATCCCTATATCTGCTCCCAGGAGGGTGGGCTCACCCCACCATCCCCACCTGCACCCACAGAAGAACTCTCATGGCTGAGACAGAGCAGCTTTCCTTCAGCCCTTGGTGCTCCAGGGACAAATCCCACTGAGCACATCCCTCAGGAAACCATGCAGAACCAGCCCCCGGCTTCCCCCGACTGGGCTTTCCTGACCCAGGCTCTCAAGCCGCAGTCTGTCAGCGTCACAGGAGCCACGGCCTGGTCTAGAACCTGCCGTTCAAAGGCCCTGGGTCACCCTTTCCCAGAGAGACCCCAGCAAAGCCCAAAGGACAGAAGCGATGTCCCTTTCTGGGAAGCCCAGCCCTGGGGGCTGCAATCCACCAGGACCCCGCCAAGGTGTGGGGTAGCCCCCATCTTCTCCCCGCTGCCAGCCAGCCCTCCTCACCCCCGATAGCCAGGAACCACCTGCACATGCAGTCTTTGGTCAGGAAGAAGGTGGAGGCAGAACGTCCAGGTGCAAATTCATTCAGCCTCTGCTTCCCTCTGAGGAGAAAACGCACTGGGTTCTTCTCCATGACTTTTTAAAGGTTGTCGCAACAGCCCTGCTTGTACATGCCGAGCCTCTGAAGCTCGCAGAGCTGCAGGAAGCCCTCACCCCGACTCAGACAGGGAGTCCCAGCCTCTGACCTGATGCTCAGAACTGCTGCAAACCCCCCTGGAGAGTGCCCCAGGAGAGAGCAAGGAAAGCGGGTCTCAGAGACAACCTCTCTCACCTGGGCCTGTTAACTGCTGCCTGGGGAGTCAAATGGGAAAGGTACCTGGTTTCTGAACTGAGAGCGGAGGCTTCAGCCGTCCCAGCATGGGCCGCCTGTCCCCAAGGGCAGAAATGCTGCGGCCCTGCACCCTCTGGTCAGATGCTCTGTCCTGCCCTGCCACAACCCCCTCCTGCAAGAGCTTGAATGTCACCACCCCCCAGTGAATCCACTGCCTCTGGTTTCTGGATCACACACCCATGAGCCACAGGAGCACAGGCTTGCACAGGAAGTGTCTGCTCACATACCTAGCCCATACACCTGCTCACACATCTGGCCCATGCACCTGCTCTCACATCTGGCCCATGCACCTTCTCACACATCTGGCTCGTGCACCTGCTCTCACATCTGGCTCGTGCACCTGCTCACACATCTGGCCCGTGCACCTGCTCACATACCTGGCCCGTGCACCTTCTCACACATCTGGCTCATGCACCTGCTCTCACATCTGGCCCATGCACCTGCTCTCACATCTGGCCCATACACCTGCTCACACATCTGGCTCATGCACCTGCTCACATACCTGGCTCATGCACCTGCTCACACATCTGGCCCATGCACCTGCTCACACATCTGGCCCATGCACCTGCTCACACATCTGGCCCATGCACCTTCTCACACATCTGGCTCATGCACCTGCTCTCACATCTGGCTCATGCACCTGCTCTCACATCTGGCCCATACACCTGCTCACACATCTGGCTCATGCACCTGCTCTCACATCTGGCCCATGCACCTGCTCACATACCTGGCTCATGCACCTGCTCACACATCTGGCCCATGCACCTGCTCACACATCTGGCTCATGTACCTGCTCACACATCTGGCTCATGCACCTGCTCACACAACTGGCACCTGAGCCCCCAAAGGGTGGGTGTTCATTCCCCTCTGCCCCAATGGCCTCTTTCCCACTGTGCTCACAGACTGGGGTTCCTGGGGGGCTTGCCTGACACCACCTGGCTCCTGGCACCTGCTCAGTGCCCCTCAGCCTGTCATGCCATGCCACAGCCCCACCCTTGGCCAGTGCTTTCAGTGAACCCACTTGCAGGGGAGAAAATTTGAGGCACAGAGAAGACACATGACTCAACAGTCACGGCTGGCCAAAGAGATGTTGCCTGTCAGTGTAAAGAAAATTATTGAACCCCACATGGGACTAAGAGCTCAGGAATGTGAGTGGCTGGGGGCTCCAAACGCCATCCAGCTCATCTCCCCAAGGGGTGGCCTCAAAAGGTGTTCTTGCAGGAGCTCTTCCCATAGGACAAACCCAGCTCACAGGGGCCATGGCAGCCATGCGAAAGGAGCCTCCTTGTAGGCCCTGGGCTGGGGTCTGTTGGATCAACCTGAATCCACCTGAGACCTGCAAAGGCCCTGGTATTTTCTTGGTGCTCTGTGGCCCTGCCCACCTTCCGGACAGAGCTACTACCAGGCACAGGCACAGACGCCCACAAAGACGACCAGAGAGGCTCCCGGGCTTCACTCTCATGGAGCTGGTCCAATCCACACACAGTGAGTGCTAGCAACCTCAAATTTTAAAATCTTTAAAGCACGTTACCTATAAAAATAAAGGGCTTTTAAGAGCCTTAAGTTGAAAGATTGAACTAAATGTTCCATGCTGTCAACCAAACTTTCTGTCTACATCTGAACAAACCCAGCACATCCTTCTCTCCTTGTCCTTCTATAAACTCACAAGGTCAGAAGGAATCAAACATGAAACGGTGTCCGTGACCCTCTCAAAATGAAGTCATCGTTACTATTTTCTTTGGCTAAATGATTCGGTCAAGTTTCGAAGAGGATTAACATCTGTGCACACTGCTGTTTTTTTCTAGAACCTATTTGGGGTTTCTCATACTTATTCTAGGAAAAGCAGCCACAGGAGGCACCTCCCCCTAGAGGGGTGAATTCAGTGGGACGTTTGGCATAACTCTGCCGGAGGGGTTGGTGCAGAGTTCTGCCTTCCACAGCCCGTGATTTCTGTGGGTGGAGGGTGAGGCTCCTCGCAGCTGTACCGCGGGAGGCCTGCACAGGGCTGGCTCACAGAGCAGGTTGCTGCTCTAGGACGGCCTGCTACGGGGCCACATGCCGCCCCGACCCACAGAGCCACGTGCCCAGAGACATTTCAAGGACGCTTCCAGATCCCAGCCCATGGAATGGCTCAAGATTCCCACCAGCAATCACAGAGAAACTGGCCATTGTCCTGCCGGGCTCTGACTCCAGCAGCGTGGTCCAGTGAAGCCACAGGCGCTGAGGTGTGGCAGATGTGAGGACTCGAGGGGGTTCTCGCCCAAAAAGTGGGTGATGAAAAGTGGTAACGTGGCTCCCAGCAAGGCCTGCATAGCCCAGGGGGCCGTGTCTGCAGAGCTTCCAGCTGAGCGCCCCAGTCCATCCCACTCCAGGCCCTGTGCAGAGGCAGAGGAGGCCGCCAGGTAAATATCTGCCTGATTTAAACCTGGAGGCAACCGATGGGCCGCATCACCCACAACACAAAGTGGGGGGTCCCTCAGCAGTGTCTGCATGGCTGCCTGCCTCAGACTCTCAGTGAGACCCTGGAACGTGGCCTCCGCCAGCCCAGCCCCAGCCCTGACCTTCAGGACCCCCCATGAGGGCGCCTGTCCCCCAAACCCAGGGAGGCCCTGCTGGGGCAGGGAGAGGCCTGGGGCTTGTTCCAGTCTGTGCTCTGGAACTTTCCTTATCTCCAACCTGTGTCTGCTCTAAAGTGCTGGAAGGAGGCCAGTGGGGACTGAGGTGGGCACCACCCAGGGCATGCAGCCCACAGCAGGCTCAGCTGTGGGAGGGTCTCCATGGGCTTAACAGGATGTGGGCCGGGAAAGCAGCTCATGACACCCTTGTTAGCAACGGGGCAGGAATGAGAGCAGCCGTCACCAGGGGCAACAAGTGCAAAACGAACCCAGGGCTGCCTGTGGCAGGAGCAGTCAGTGCCCACCCACCCACTCACCCGTCCTGGTGCCCCCACTGCACCCCGAGAAGCTGAGCGCAGGGGTTCTGCTGCCCCCACCAATCCACGTGGCTCAGACCGTCCGTGACAGCCTGCCCTGCCTGTGTCCAAACTGTCTCAAACGGCAGACACCAAGAGCCGCAGAGAGCCAGCTGGGATTGTCTTGGGGGCCTTCGGGTCTGCTGGGCCCTCCAGAACATCACCATCTTCCGGGGACTTCCAGGAATTGGTCAGAATGAGTCCACACTCCTGTGGGCCGTCTAGACCTGGCCTCCACCCCTGACCCCCAGGGCCACCTGGTGCTACCTGCCTACCTCCTCTGGGCCGGGGGTCCAAGCAGGCTCCACCGTGTCTGCAGCCAGCAGGTGCTCGGTGGAGGTCACCTGGGCCTCCCGAGGTCTCTGCAAACACTGCCCTTCTGTCCTTGGCCCAGAAAGGGTGGCATACCCTGTGTGTCGGTCACCCACCCTTGGAGAGCACAGAGGCGGGCTCCCTCCAGGCCTGCCTGACAGCCCAGATAGGCCGCTATGAATGGAATGCGACCTCCTCCGGCACAGGCACAGGTGTGTCACCCCCAGCGTCACCCCCAGCCTCGCAAACAAACCACCTGGAAGCCAAGAGACCAGTGCCTGCCTGTGAACAGTCCTGCTCGGCCTGCCCGTCAACAGGCAAGGGCACCCCAGGCCTTATTTCTAGGTCTTTCTACAAACCTGATTTTCAATGGCCCAGCCTACTAAGGGCAGGCGAAGCGGTCCACGCATTCTGTTCCATCTGATCCGCCTTGCTCCCGAGCTGACCCTGCCTGATGGGGTGACCATGGCTGGCAGAGCCTCGTGATCCCGGCTTCCCAGGCCAGCCCACAAAGGAGCTTGCCTTGGTGGACGAGCACAGGCTGAGGGCCAGGGAAAGCCAGCTGGGCCATCGACGCTCCCTTGCAGTGTGGCCTCCTGCCTAGAAATAAAGGCAAGTTCTCCCAGACCAGCCACGAGACCCCAGGCCGAGACGTGCCATCTCCACATTCTTGGGCTTCCAGAGACTTAGGCAGCCACCCACGCTCTCCACCAGCCTTTGTAACCGGACCCGGGGTCACCAAGAATGACCCTGAACCTGCCCAGGGTGGATGCCCCACACGGCCCCTCCTCAGCTTCTCCCCTGGGCACAGCTGGAGCAGAAGCCCAGGATCCCAGTCTCGAGCCCCCTCCCCAGCAAACAGCAGGCAGCAGAGGACCCAGGTGGCGGGGAGGCCCCTCCTGCCATGTCAGTCGTAGCCCATGAAAAGGCTGTGTCCTCCCAGAGCACTCAGGGTGAGAGGCGCCAGGGAGGTGCTTCGACCTGTTTGGAGCTTTAGCTCTGATCACAGAGTTCCACACACACAGGAGAGGTCAAGAGGGCACCAGAAAGACGGGGGGCCCTCAAACCATGACCCCGCTTCACGGACACAGCACATGCAGGAGAGAACGAGAGGGCGCTAGGGAGAGATGGGGGTCCCTGAGAGGGTGCTAGGGAGATGGGGGGCCCCCAATGAGAGGGCGCTAGGGAGATGGGGGGCCCCTAATGAGAGGGTGCTAGGGAGACGGGGGCCCCTAATGAGAGGGTGCTAGGGAGACGGGGGCCCCTAATGAGAGGGTGCTAGGGAGACGGGGGTCCCCAACCAGAGGGCACTAGGGAGAGATGGGGGTCCCCGAGAGGGTGCTAGGGAGATGGGGGCCCCTAATGAGAGGGCACTAGGGAGATGGGGGCCCCCAAACCATGACCCCGCTTCACGGACACAGCACTCCTGGCCCGGCACCGCTGTAGAGGCAGGAGCTGCTCTGCTGGACCAAGGCAGGCAGGCGTCGGGGTTGTCTTGGTGCGGGGAGCCCAGGTCCTGTGCACGTGGGCCCAGAGGAGGTGGGGAGGGGGCACTGGCAGCAGAGGACACACAGTGGCCTTCACAGGCCCTGGAGAGGACGCTGACAGAGGCTGCGAGAGCCTGTCCGTCACCCGTAGTCCGGCTCCACCGTCCTGGGATCCCGCCGCCTTCTCACGAGCACGTTCATTAGCTCAGAACTCAAAACTAGAAGATGCCTCCAGCCCCGTCATGAGACCGGAGAGGGGAGAAGAGGAGACAAGAAGTGGAGCCTCCCTGGGCCACGTTCTAAGCAGCCAAGCCTGGGTGCTGGGCGCACAGTGGGTGACTGAATGATGGAATGGGCGGGCACTGCCAATCAACGTCCGCTGACTTCTCTCCTCCTGCTCTGGGCACTGCCCCTTCCTCATAGGGACCTGCAGCAGCCATTGCTGACTGTGACCGTCGCCCACAGCTCACCGTGGCAACTGTGCACCTGTAATGTCCATGCCTGGGACTCTGGCCTTTCATCTCGGGGAGGCCTGGCTGAAACGTTTTCCAAAGGAAAGGAGACAGGGAAAGAGACTCTCAGATCCCTCCCGGGATGCAGTTAAAGAAAGCTGTAGAGTCTCGGCCGGGCGCAGTGGCTCACGCCTATAATCCCAACACTTTTGGAGGCCGAGATGGGCAGATCACAAGGTTGGGAGATCAAGACCATCCTGGCCAACATGATGAAACCCCATCTCTACTAAAAATACAAAAAAAATTGGCCTGGTGGGGTGGTGCCCACCTGTAGTCCCAGCTACTCGGGAGGCTGAGGCAAAAGAATCGCTTGAACCTGGGAGGCAGAGGCTGTAGGCAGCTGAGATTGTGCCACTGCACTCCAGCCTTGTAACAGAGCAAGACTCCGTCTCAAATTAAAAAAAAAAAAAAGTAGAGAAGCTGTGGTGGACTATTACACACCCATGAAAAGGGATGAAACGTGGGTCCACACAAGACGACGTACCTGGAAACGTGAGGCTTGTGAGAGGAGTCAAACACAAAAGGCCGCACACCGTGGGAGCCACTTGCGTGAACGGCCAGAATGGCCGATCCACAGAGGTGGAGATTGGACTCGCAGGTTCTCGGAGCTGGGCAGTGGGCTCCCTATCCCCGGTGTGTGAATGTTCTAGAATTGGGCAGTGGTGATGGCTGCACAGCCTTCTGACTATACTAAATGTCACTGAATCGTTCACTTTAAGATGGTTAATTTTATGCATTGTGAATTTCACCTCAACTTAAAAAAGTTAAAGAATCCAATTGTTTCCAGTTCTTCAAAAGATGGAACATGACAAGGGTGGAAATTGGTGGCCTCGGTCCTGGCTGCTACTGAAGTCTCCTGACCCCACAGACCCCACCCTTGGCCATGCCTGGCTGGTCACTCTGGCACGCCAGGTCAGCTGAGGGTGCCCCTGGCTCCACCTTTCTCAGAGCGGGCTCAGTCAGTCTCCTGGTTCCCACAGTGCTGCGTGTTTGAGGCCCAAGGCCACCCTCACCACACGCTCCTCAAACTCTGAGAGACCCCAGGCCCAGACGCCACCTGCTCACAGAAGCACCAGACCCCACACCGCACAGCACTCAAGATGCACACTCGAGCTGCCCACGGAGGGATGGGGGCAGTCAGGAAGGCTTCATGGAGGAGGTGGTGCCAACGGGCCTTGGCCGGTGTGAGCAGTGGGCAGGAGTCGGCTGCCTTGGCTGTGACCCAGGAGACCTCGCGTCCTCCCAGCTCTGCAGGGCCAGCGACAGCATCTCCCAGGACAGAACAAGCAGGGAAGTGCCTGACCCAGTCAGACTCATCCAGGCCAGGGTGTATGAGTCACCTCAGCTCATTAGTCAGGCCTGAGCTCATCTCCAGGTGCCGGCACATTCCCAAGGCCTCGCCCCCCTTCCGCTAGTTCTGAGTCCTGCAGAGCCAACCCCAGGCCCAGGGCGCACGGAGGTCCCGTGATGGCAACCAGCACGAATGCTGGGCCCAGCAGACCCATTGTCCAGCAAAGGCACCCAGAGCACTGGCCGCCCCTCACGGCAAAGTCCAGGGTACACACAAGTATGCATGGAAACCTCAACGCCTGCCGGCCTGCCCACTCCACCTGGAGAATTCCGCTCCCCACCGCCGTGGTGCTGGTGTGTCCAGACACATGGCAGAGGTGTGAGGTCAAGGGCAGGGGTGGCCGCAGAGCAAGACGGGGGAGCCTGGGGTAGGCAGAGCCTATGAGCACAGCACCTGGGCACACAGTCTGGTCAGTGCCAGACGGGTCAAGAGGCCTGAGGCAGGCATGGGAAGCTGGTGGGCTGGGGGAGCCAGAAGCCTCAGGGACTGCTGGTGAGTTATCAGGGGCCACATCTGGCCTCCTGGGTCAATGCCAACCTTAAGCCCCAGAAGAAAGGGGTGGGGAGAAGCCTCCAGGGACCACCGGCAAGACAGCAGGGGGAGGTGACACTGAGATTTAAAAGGTCCAGAGAGAAAGGGCTGTGATGGAGGTGGATACGGTACCCACACGGAGAACAGAAAGCTGGGCCCAGCCCCCAGCGTGGCTGACCATCAACACCGAGTCCAGATAGTCCAGTGACCAGACCCCACACATGCTCCCCAGAGAGCCTGGCTCTTTAAACTGCAGCAGAAAACAAACACACAGGCATCACCTTCCAGAAGCATGAGCGTGAAGCTGGGGCGTGTGCACCTCAGGAGGCTGCCCTGCTGGGGTGCGGCCCTGGGGCGGCGGGGCTGAGATGCCCCTGCGTCCTGAGAGCACCTGCGTTCACAGCGCTCCCGCCTCCCCTCCCCTCTGCTCAGCCCCCTGCTGTTCAAGAGACAGCTCCTTCCACCGCGGGGAACTCAGTCCCAGCAGCACGGGCACCCCCCAAGGCCTCCCTCCCAGACCCCTCAACACTTAGAGGAGAAGAGACAGAGAGGAGGCCCCAGAATGGGCAAGTGTCTGCGAGGGTGCAGCCACCAGCTCCCAAACCTGCCGGACAAAGCGGCAATCAGCAGCACGTGCAGACGGCGGACACTTCCGTGGTCTCACGCCAGGGCTGAGCATTCGGTGCTGCTGCCGTCCCGGCCAGGCCTGGCACCCAAAGGGACCCGCGCTCTCCTGCTCAGGGCATCACCCGGTTTCCAGGGGCTTCCAGAGCCGGATGTGATGGGGGAGCCCTGCAGGGATCTAGGCTTCTCCATCTCCACGGGAAGTGTGTGAGCGCCCACCGGGAGAGCAAGCACAGCCTCACCACGCTGAACCAGCGGCCGCCCTCTCAAAATAACTCCAGGCCAGGTGCGGTGGCTCACGCCTGTAAGGCCAGCACTTTGCGAGACCAAGGCAGGTGGATCACCTGAGGCCAGGAGTTCGAGACCAGCCTGGCCAACATGGTAAAACCCCATCTCTACTAAAAACACAAAAATTAGCCAGGTGTTGTGGCGCTCACCTGTAATCCCAGCTACTCCGCAGGCTGAGACATGAAAATCGCTTGAACCCGGGAGGTAGAGGTTGCAATGAGCTGAGATTATGCCACTGCACTATAACCCGGGCGACAGAGCATGACTCTGTCTCAAAAAAAGAAAAAAAAAGTAACCCAAAAGTCACTCAAACTAAATGTTGTCAATTCACTTATGCCCTGGACAGGCAACTGCAAAAAGGTGGGGAAGCAGGAGGGGGCGGGGCGGGGGCGGTGCCCTCTAAAAACCAGGGGAGTCGCACTCAGCCCCTTCCTGGGTTCTCATTCCACATGAAAGAAGCAACAGGGATGCAGAGATGAGGCCTCACGGTGCTTCAAGCAAGAACGACGGCGTCCTGGCAGCCGGACCAAGTCAAAGTGAAGTCTGCACGCACAAATGTGTTGTTCTGACTTGGGATAAATGTGGACCCCGAGAGCCCTTGGCCCTCTGACTCCGCTTTGGAAAACAACGTCCCCTGCCAGACCACCTGGGGAGGATGGGGGTCACCACAGGCCCCCAGGGGTGTTTTCTTCCTGCTGCCCAAGTCCAGAGGCCGCAGGCCCCGAACCTGCCCGAAGGAGCTGGGAAGGCTGGACGATGAGAGGGACCCTCTGACTCCAGACACAGGATCCCACCTTGTGCAAGTCTGCAGCTCAACTCCACACCTCACAGGGCAGCCCCCGGGAGGCTGCTGTGCAGCGTTCACACAGGAGGGTGTGGGTGAGCGGGGTCATGGCCCCTGCCGTGACGGTTTTCAGAGGCCTTGGGCCACCAGAGAGTGAGGCAGGGGGGTCCACCTCCACGCACACCTCTGGGGGGACAGTTGCAGGCACCCCAGGGACGGGGCAGCAGCAGGGTGCTCTCCTGCAGGGGAGCCCAGTCTGGGGCTCTGACAGGCATATCCAGGGAGACTGGTGGACGCAGTCGCACTGTACTCCTGGCACACACACACACAGCTGGGGCTCTGACAGGCGTGTCTGGGGAGACGGGAGAACACAGTCACACTGCACTCACAGCACACACAGCTGTGGCTATGGCTCTGACAGGCATGTCCAGGGAGACAGGCGGACGCGGTCACACTGCACTCACGGCACACACGGCTGTGGCTCCGACAGGCGTGTCCAGGGAGACAGGCGGACGCGGTCACACTGCACTCACAGCACACACGGCTGTGGCTCCGACAGGCGTGTCCAGGGAGACGGGCGGACACGGTCACTCTGCACTCACGGCACACACGGCTGTGGCTCTGCGCAGCCCGAGACTGGTGTGAGGAAGGAGGCGGTGGGCGGTGCTGCCTACCCATCGGCTCACAGGCCCAGCAGCACCAACGGAGAGGCCGCGATGCCACAAGTCAGACCCACCCCCTCACCACGAGACTGAGTGACCCCCAAGCCCAGGGCGTCCGTCTGAGAAACCTCCTGCAAATGGCTACAGAGGAAATTTTCAGGTGCAACAGATCTGCAGAAAGTTCTGGAACCTGTGCCTGGACCGGTTTGGATCTTCAGTGGAAACACATCAAAGAGATGGAAAACCAGCTGGGGAAGGATCCCAGCAGCGGCAGCTCAGGTCTGGGAGAAAGGCGCAGGCGAGGCAGTGCCTGAACAACGGAAACCGACAGGCGGGAGGCGGGACGGGCTGAGCCACAGGCCTCCCAGGGTCCCTACGCCACTGCACACCTAGGACCGTGGGAGGGTCAGTGGGGGCCAAGGGCTGCCCCGGAAGGGAGCCGGTTTTGAGGAGCTTCCAAGCTGAAGGGCAGAAGCCGCCAGGACCTGGCGCAGCGCTCTGGTCCAGGGTCAGGTCACACCTCCGACCAGGGACTGGAGGCTGCAAATTGGAGGCACCACTGACCGCGTGCTTGCGAGTTATCCACCGGCACAGGTGGGCCGCGGGGGCCTCGAGGAAGTGCCTTGGCCCTGTGGGAGGTGACTCCATGCAGGCTCAGGCACGGCCGCCTTGGGGGTGGTCCTCCGTGGGGCACCTCGGGGCAGGTGTCCTTATCCCGGGAACCCTCGCCCGGAGACCCCCAGCTAACCCGCAGCAGAGTCGCACTCCAGGCGTGTTTACCTGCGGCCACACACCTCCCCGTGTGGCTCCCCGCCCTGCAGAGAGCGCCTTCCACTGCTCCCTGGTGGAGCCCTGAGCCCGCCTGTGCCGTGGGCCTGCCAGCACCACCAGGGCCCACCACAGAGGCACAGGAAGCCTGGATTTGCTCCTGGATTGCTGTGACTGCCACCTCCTCCACCTGAGAAGGTGCCCCTGTGTCACTATGGATGGCAGACCGGGCACTGCGGGAGCTGGGGCAGCCTGCCACGGTCCCAACACGTGGCCTCCTTAAGCCCTGCACTCCCTGCCCTCCCCCCAGCACCAGCGCCTGGGACCCTCTGCAGGGACTGTTTCCACCAGGGCCCAGCAGCACTACCCAGCACGCTGGCCCAGCTTCATGTGCAGGACCTGCTGGCAGGACAGGCCCCTGTCTGTGCATCAGAATTCGCTGGGAGGCAGCTGCTCCTACAGCCTCAGATTCCAAATCGAAATGCCCAACAGGAGGGCCCTGGGTGAGGAGCTGAGTGCGTCCAGCCTCTGTCCCCAGGACACTGCAGAATCCTGGTCCAAGAGGGTCTTAAACTGGCCGGTAAGGGATCCACCTCAGAACCACGGAGTCTGCAGGACGGAACTGCCTCCACCCGGCATGGGCAATACACTCAGGAAGAAAACCAAGCTAATCCTCCAAACGTGGGGGCTCTGGCCGGCCTCCTGTTAATATGTGACTCAAGCCTGAGGTACCTAATTCAGCATTAACTGGAGTCACTCAATGGCCACAAGCCCCCTGGTTCCGCAGTAACTCAGATGGGGGTGGAGACAACCTGGGCTGACCCTGAGGAGGCTGGGATTCAAGAGAGGCCGATCTCCAGATCCACTCACATGACCCTCGGAGCCAGGCCCTCCGGGAGGCGGGAGGCGGGAGGCAGGCACCCGGGTGTGTGGACACAGCTTTGGGAGGGTCCTGCTGCCGCCCGAGGTGCTTGTGGGGCTCCACACCTTTCTCTCGGCAAATAACTGAACGCAGCAGCAAGGAAAGGGAAGACGGTGGAAGCTCGGGGAACGTACCCCAGCCCAGCAAGGGCAGCTGGCTGACACTCAGAGGCTGCACCAGCCAACACTTGGGACCAGACCAGCCAACACTTGGGAACTGGACCAGCTAACCCTCAGGAACCATGTCACTATGGAACGTAAGCCACGGTTTCCAACTCCCCTAAGCTCCAGAACACCATTTCCAAGCTCAATCTGCCCTATGGGGAAGGAGAAGTGGTCAAAAGTGAGGACATAAAGACCACTTCGGCCAGGTGCGGTGGCTCACACCTGTAATCCCAGCACTTTGGGAGGCCAAGGCAGGTGGAGCACCTGAGGTCAGGAGTTTGAGACCAGCCCGACCAACACAGAGAAACCCCGTCTCTACTAAAACTACAAAAAATTAGCTGGGCGTGGTGGCGCATGCCTGTAATCCCAACTACTCAGAAGGCTGAGGCAGGAGAATCTCTTGAACCCAGGAGGCGGAGGTTGCAGTGACCAGAGATCACGCCACTGCACTGCAGCCTGGGCAACAACAGTGAAACTCCATCTCAAAAAAAAAAAAAAAAAAAAAAAAGCCACTTGGACCTTCCTGAAACCCCCCATCAGGTGGTCTCCCGAAGAACAGACCCCTCCACCTAGGAGGCCCACAGCCCCGCCTCACCCAGTGGCCTAACCTGGGGCTGCCACCTCCCCTTTCCTTGGCAGGCTGCTGGGCGGAGTCCCCATTTTTCACCCCCCGTTTTCCCAGACCAACAGCTGGGAAAGCCCGTGCCACCCACTGTGCCCTGAGATCTGCACAGCACAGCAACTCACAGATGCCTTTTGCTGTCCTGCCACAGCACAAGGTGCGTCAGGCCAGACAGCCACGCACAGGCCCCAGCTCCTGGCTTCTGCCATCTTTTCTGTTCCTGCAACTCCACCCTGGAGCCTCCCACTCCTTCAAAAGCTGCAGGAAGAGGTGAGACCCCTCAGTGCCCACAGGCAAGGTCCCGCCATTGCACTCCAAATGCCTGCACCAAGCCCAGGGGCCTCCTGCCCCTCTACAGACAGACAGCAAGGGGATGTGCCAGGGTCCCTAAGCCAAGTCCACGTGCTCAGGCTTTGCTGAGATTAAACCTCACAGAGAGCCTGTGTGTGCACATGTGTGTGTGCGAGCCTATGTGTGAGCCATGTGTGTATGTGAACTTGTGTGTGAGCCTGTGTGTGTGTGTGAGCCTGTGTGTGTGAGCCTGTCTGCATGTGTGTGTGTGTGAGCCTGTCTGTGAGACCCTGTGCATGTGAGCTGTGTGTATGTGAACCTGTGTGTGTGTGAGCCTGTGTGTACCTGCACGTGTATGTGTATGTGAACCTGTGTGTGTGAGCCTGTGTGTGCCTGTATGTGTGTTTGTGAGCCCATGTGTGTGTGAGCCATGTGTGTATGTGAGCCTGTGTGTATGTGAGCCTATGTGTGAGCCTGTGTCTGCATGTGTGTGTGTGAGAGCCTGTGCATGTGAGCTGTGTGTATGTGAACCTGTGTGTATGTGAGCCTATGTGTGAGCCTGTGTGTACCTGCATGTGTGTGAGTCTATAAGTATGTGAACCTGTGTGTGAGAGCCTGTGTGCCTGCATGTGTGTGTGTATGTGTAAGCTGTGTGTATGTGAACCTGTGTGCATGTGAGTTGAGTGTATGTGAACCTGTGTGTGTGTGAGAGCCATGTGTGTGTATCGGCCTGGGAGTGTGTCTGTGTGTGTGAGTGTGTTGGCATGGAATGGGGTGAAGATGGCACCACACCACAGGCAGGAATGGAGGGTTGCAAGCTGAGAGGCCACACATACGACACAGGTCACGGTCATGGTGCTCAGGAATTCCAGAGGTTCAGCTGGCCCTGGGGGACCCAGGCTGTGTCCTGTCACAGGGCCCTGAGCCTCAGGTGCTGAGGTGTTCAAAGGTTCTCTCCACTCGGTGGTCCACCTGGCTGCCTAATGCCTGGGAGGTGGCAGGAATGAGGGTCTCTGTGCCAGGCAGGCACGGCAGGTACCTGGCCAACCCTGAAACAGTGTGAGCTTCCTTCCTGGCAACCTGCCGGCCACCCGACCGGCTCCATGCCTTCCAGGCCTGCAGGCAAGAGAAGAGGACTACAGGAGTGAGCAGTTTAAGAAATGGAAGGCTGAGGTTTTCCAATCTAATTAACAGCATGACAAGCCAGGACGGGCTGCTGACCCGCATGGAGCCTTGCACAGCCAGAAACGCAGTGTCCTGCTCCGCTCCTGAGACACTGGGGCTATCACTGCAGCACAGCCCCAGACACTTCCACAAGGGCAGACTCTGGCTCTCCAGGCACTGCGGCGCCCTCTCCTCCCCTTCCCAGCTCTCCTGAGGCCCGTGGTTCTGGAATTCTCTGCTCTGTGCAAGCATGACTGCGGCCCTCCTCCCGCGTCCAGCCGCACCAGGCCCTGGGATCCCAGACCGGCTTCCCCTTTGCAAGGGGCTCAAAGCAAGCACCTGTGGGGGTGGGGGCAGCAAAGCCGTCTGGCCGAGGTCCCTTCTCTAGAGTGCCTGTCTGTCCGTCTGTCCTTGAGGAGCCTTAAGAGTGCAGGGCGGGACAGGCAGGCACCAGCTGACACAGTACCGGGCAGGGACCAGTGCAGGAGCTCGAGGCAGGGCTGGGTGGTGTGGGGGTGGCCAGAGTCTCCTGGCTGGGAGCAGATGCGGGTGAGTGGCACAGACTGTCCTCATGCCCTCCTGGGAGACAGGCAGGAATCCATGACCAGGACAGAGTCGGGACTGGGAGAGGCAGAGCAGGTGCCTGAGCTTGGCCATGCACAGCTTCCAGCAAGGTTGGGCCATCCACGGCTCCCCGAGGTTCCCCGCCACCGCTCACCACACCCCAGCACAGCAGAGAGCTGTGGTTTCTCTTCCCGTGGAGTCCCTCGTGGCTACCCACTCCAGGTCCAGCCCTAGGGCACCGCCTTCTCCAGGCTGCCTTCCCCACACACGCCACACCTCCAGCCCCAGAAGGTTCTGAGGAGGGGAGGAGCTGGGGCCCCCACTCGCCTTCCTGTTGCCAGGATACAGGCCCAGGAAAAAATGTCACAGTGCTGGATTAATGTCTAGACAGCGTGACCTTTCCCCTAGTTCTCTAGATATAATTGGGACCTAAATTGTCCGGTGTCATGAGCTGACAGCAGGGATGAAGGAGGGGGCTGTTCTCGGTGCCCCAAGGGGACTCTGGGAGAGGGAGAGGGCCGCCTACTACCTGCGTGGGGGCTGCATGGGGACAAGCCAGGGTCACCCACAAAGGCGCTTTCTGTGGAGGGGACGTCACCTCTTCCATCAGCGATGACACAGCTCTGAGATCTCAGTGTCCTCGCAATGGCTCCCATTAACTCCCTGCTGCCCGTCCTGCCAGGCTGGTGCCATGAGACCTTCAGGGCTGGGCCGTGGGACAGATGCCCGTCCTGCCAGCCTGGTGCCACGAGACCCTCAGGGCTGGGCCGTGGGACAGGTGCCCGTCCTGCCAGCCTGGTGCCATGAGACCCTTGGGGCTGGGCCATGCGACAGGTGCCCATCCTGCCAGCCTGGTGCCACGAGACCCTCGGGGCTGGGCCGTGGGACAGGTGCCTGCCCAGCCCTGCAAACGCATCCAGCAGGCGTCAAGGGCTGCCAGGCACAGAGACTCCTACTGCCAGCAGTGCACAGCACCAGCTGCGACAGCAACGCCTCTGCCAGGAGATGCAGAGGAGACCAGCCCTGACGCTCCTGTCCCCGGAGGGCTGCTGCACACTCAGGCAGAATGAGGGGTCCTGAGGGGGACCCTCGGCCTACCCATGGCTCCCGGGGCAGGTGGCCGGTCTGGTCCTGGTGTTTATCTCAACCTCATTGTTGTTCAGAAGCTGCTTTTTATTATTTGTGACCATAAAAGGATGTAAACAAATTTCTGCTTTGAGTCAAAACTACCTGGGTCCACTGGGCAACAGAGCAGGGACGCGGCCTCAATGTGGAATCAACAAGCCAAGGTTGTGAGAAGATTCTCAGGAGTGGGGTTCAGGGAGGGAGAACTGAGGGCTGGGGTTTCGGGGGGCATTTTACTTTTTATTCCAGGCAGCGCTATATTGGCTGGGATCTCGAATGCGGAATAAGGCTGCCGTTGGACTTCAGTAATTTTAAAAAATAAAACTTTAAAAATCATGAACATTTCACAATGCAACCAAGTGGCCCCAGGTCCTCCCCGAAGCATGGTGCCCACCCGTGGCTTTGAGGAGGGTCCTTTAGCCCCAGCCAGGCCCTCTGGCATTTACACCCAAAACACCCAATACATCTGCTGAGAGAAACACTGTCCCTGGTGGTAAATAAAGTCCAGGCCACTCTGCAGCCCAGCTCCCACCCCAGGGCCCGAACAGGGATGGGCGGCCTCAGACAGCACCCAGTGGCCCCAGGTAGCCGGACCCGAGCCTTCGGAGCCAGCCTGGGCTTGGCAATCCTGCAAGCATGTCACCACACACAGCATTGAATGTCACCACACACAGCATCGAGTGTCACCACACACGGCATCACGTCACTACACGGCATTGTATCACTACACAGAATTACATGTCACTACACACGGCATCGCGTGTCACCACACATGGCATCATGTGTCACCACACACGGCATCGAATGTCACCACACACAGCATCACGTCACTACACAGCATCGTATCACTACACAGAATTACATGTCACTACACACGCCATCGCGTGTCAGCGCCCAGCCCCAGAGCCTCTGGCCAGGGCTGGCCAACCTCTGCTCAGCCCTTTGGCATCCCTGACCTGCCACTGACCCTGGGGACCCGGGTCCTCTCGTCTGTCCTTTACTGAAGAAAGGGAAGAGCAGACTGCAGCCCCGATGCCCCCCAGACTGAGGCAGTGAAGACTATGGCACCATCTGCCCCGTGGAGGGGCTGCTTCTCCATCTCCCTGCCTGCCTGCCGTCCGGCGGGCCTGGCTGGTTCCACATGACAGAAGCTCCTCTGGAGGATGTGTTGGTCATCACACCTGGCAGGGCCGCAGGCACAGGGGGTCGGGGTGGGAGGGCCCTGGGAAACGGATACTAAAGCAGACACAGCCTCAGAGGTGGCTGGGAAGCCCCTGAAGAGGTGCCGCTTCCCTGAGACCCCAGGAAGAGACGTGAGCCAAGGAGGGCGGGCTGTGGACACAGTGGGGTCAGGAGGTGCACAAGGCGGGCTGTGCAGAGCAGGTGAGAACGGCCAGTGAGTGTCCTGAGGCTCAGCGAGGAGGCAGCCTCTGCAATCACTGCAGCAGACAAGCGGCCGGGCAAGAGTGGCTCCAGAGCCCGCCCGGGAATTCATCTAAACACGCAGCAGTTCTTCACAGGCCACCAGCTCCTGCCACAGAGCAAGTGAAACCACCACCAAGGGATGGCTACCTTGATGTGAAAAGAATGAGGCCAGCACTGAGATGCCCTGGCAGAGACATCCTTCCCTAGCTTGGGGACCCTCAGCAATGCTGGTGGGCAGGCATGGGAAGGGCACACCCACCCCACCACTTCAGCAGCTGGGGGTTGGGATGCAGACCCCTCTGCCCCCACCAGGGATGAGCACCCCGCCAGCTCCGCTCAGAGCTGTCCTTGATCTGCAGATCAGTCCACAAAGAGCTCAGAGTTGGAGCCGCCTCCCTGGAAGGGAAGGGTCTTGTCACTGCACATCTAGACAGCAAGCCCTGGCCGTCCAGCCCCACACCAGGTGCCCCCACTCACAGCCAGCGCTCCAGGAGCGGCACGTGTTAACGAACAGGCACCTGCCCTTCTCGACAGCAGGACTGGCCATGCCAAGGCCACCTCCTGGGAAAGATGGGTCTGGGGTGGCAGGAGAGGCAGGAGACGCAGAGTGCCACCAGCTGCGCTGTGCGTGGGGCCTGGGGAAGGAGGCTGGAGGCCAGAACCCCCTTCTCTCTTCCCTACAATACAATTCTCCCCACCCTTAGTGTTTTCCATCGAGCAGCACCTCCTTTGCCGCTTCATGGGAGTGGCACCCAGGACGGAGGGCCCAGCTCTGCCCAGGACACAGTGGTCACAACAAGGGATGCAGAGGATTTGGGCCAAACCACATCCCCCGGCAAAGAGTGGTCACACTTCTGTCTGTGGTTATTAACAGGCCTGGTGCGCAGGTCCTGGGTGTGCTGAAAAGCCCATCAGGGAACTGGAGGGAGCCAAAGTTGGCACACAGAACACCAGAGAGACCACGGGCCTGGAAACGCCACGGAGAGGGCAGCTGGGCTGGGCAGGGCGGGGGCACCTGTGAGAGCCTCGAGTCGGAAGAGCACACCTGAGGACGCTGAGCAAGTCACAGACCACAGGACAGGGAACCTGCAGGTAAAACGGCCGCAAGGCCCAGGGAAGCCCAGGGCTCCCTGCACAGCAGGCAGGCATGGCCAGGGCCCAATCCAGAGACTACAGTGGAACAGCCCACAACACAGAGAAGCAAGTGCAGGAAGGAGGTAAGACAAGCTGGAGCCATTCGTACCCATTAAGAGGCAAAGAATCCCACAAGGCCCTGACAAGCCAGGAGGTAGGTCCACGTGAAATACAAAAACCAGCAGGGTCTGGCGGCGAGGGGAGGAGCTGCTCCGGGGGAATCCAGGCGGGCTCTCTGGGATCCCAGCACCACCTTTGGAAAGATCATTCCCCAAAACACACGTTATCTAGACAGCGACCCGCCATGACCAAAAGCAACCAAGAACACCAACACTCCGAAAAGCCCTCTAACAAAACTAACTTAGGGAACTAGAATTATTTCTGCTGAAAACAGAAGGGCAAAGATCAAATTAGCTGCTTCCAAATATCTGAAAACTCACGGAGCAAGAAAACCTGACACTGAAAGCACCGTCACCCTCCCGAGAGCAAGACCAGCTTGCAAATCAGATGAGGGAATGCAGAACAAGGGAACGGAAGAGTTGTCAGGGGCAGGGGCTGGGGCTGGGGATAAAAGACCCGGCCAAAGTGAGCTGTGCTGCTTCCAGTCAAGAGGGAGAGTAGAGGCTGCACCTCTGGAGTTCAACTAGAAACTGTGTGCTGGTCAGCATGCAGCTCCAATCTGACTAATATTCAGCACCTGCTGGGCCTAAGCTGGCACCTAAGAGAAGCCGGGTGACTGGGTCACAGAGGACAGACCTAAAGCACCTAAAACAGACCTGAGGGCCTGCTTGGCACGCACCTGGTCAGCTTTTCTTTATGAAAACCCCCAACACGCCATGCCCGCCTGGCATGCCCACCCAGGGCTCCACCCGGCATGGGTTCTCAACTCGGCTGCAGCACCAGGCACTGGGCTGGACGGCGCTTTCCAGGACTGCTTGTTGAGCTCACATCTCTCTGAAGGCCAGGCAAGGCGTGAACCCCAGGCCCTCAGCCGGGGTCTGATCAATGGCACCACCCGCACTTTCCTATCCGGGGCCTGCCCAGTCTGCCTGCCGCACCCCTGCCCTCAACTCCACACCGCGCTGGCTCCCACCTGCATCCATCTTCCGGAAGGGGGGCTCCATTCACAGCCCTGCGCTGCCACCCCTGCGCGTGGTCCTGCCCCTCCTCCTGCCCCACCCATGGCAGCCAGCCTTGAGCCCCGAGTCCCGGGTGTCCAGCTCCTGGCTGCTGCCCCGGGCCTGTTGGGAGGTCATCCTGGGGACCTGATGGCCAGAGGTTCCATTGACAATCAGGAGATTCCGAAGGCCGAGGACTCATCTTTAAGTCCCCACAGAGCCCACAGCCTGGGGTGGCCCTGGGTGTGCAGGAAGTGCCCACATTCTGACCCCAGCAGCCTAGAGGGTCCTGCTGAGGCTCAGAACACATCCAAGGCTTCCTGCCCCACGGACTGGCCCTTCACAGGCGAGAGGCCCTTATTCCCACGGTTACTAACGCCACCCCCTTCTGCGAACCAACACCACAATGCGCTGTCACCTCTGGCTGCTGGGACAGGTCAGTGTCTTAAAGCAACACAGGCGTCTCTCGGAGCTCAGGAGACTGGAAGTCGGAAGTCACGGTGCCCAGAGGGGTCCTCTGGAGGCTCCAGGGGAACCCACTTCCTGCTCTTCTCATGCTCTCCCCAGCCCCCACCCGTGGCTCCGCCTCCACCATCCCCTCCTCTCCCTGTCCTGCCCCTTCCCTATAAGGACCCTTGTGACGACGTGGGGCCCACCCGATAATCCAGGGTCATCCCCACCTGATCCTGAGCCTCATCCCACACACAGGCCACACCCACGGGTCCCACAGGCCGGGGTGGTCAGCTCGGGGTCAGTATTCGGCCTTCTAGGCGTGTGATCGGAAGTGGAAGCATAAATGTGGGTTTGGGTTTTGTTTCTTAAGTTCGGTGATGTTAGCGTCCATCTGTCTGCCCTCTCACCGGCGGGCAGGGTTGTTCTCCGGTCTGGGAGGCTGGCTGTCCGTGAGACCCTCAGGCCACGTGCCCGGAGTGTGGCCGTCAGCAGGGGCCAGTCAGCAGGGCCCAGGCCTGGGCAGAGTCGGCCGCAAGGTCCCCGTCTTGTCTGCAGAAGGCCACCCAGGTCTGTTTAAAGTGTCAGACGTCCCCCGTGTTGGCGGGACAGGCTGAATTGGGACAGGTGGTTTTCCTGGTTTCCAAACCTCCCACAACATTCTTAGTCATTTTCACAACAGAAACGTGTGACTAGCAACCCGAGTATCCCAAATTCTGAGCAGGTCCGGCTGGAGCCCATTCCTTTGGGGGTGAAGTCTCATTTCAACTGGGAAACAGGGATGTCCTGGCTGCCCTGAGGGGATCAGAGACCCCGCATCAAGATGTGCCCCCGAAAGGGAGACAGGGCTGAGATTCCAGGACCCGAGACAGATCAGAGGTCAGCACCAACATGGCCTGCCTCCTCCCCCTCCTCCCCCTCCTACTCCTCCCCCTCCTCCTCCTGCTCCTCCCCCTCCTCCCCTTCCTCCTCCTCCCGCTCCTCCCCCTCCCCCTCCTCCCCCTCCTCCTCCCGCTCCTCCCCCTCCCCCTCCTCCCCTTCCTCCTCCTCCCACTCCTCCCCCTCCCCCTCCTCCCCCTCCTCCTCCTCCCACTCCTCCCCCTCCCCCTCCTCCCCTTCCTCCTCCTCCCGCTCCTCCCCCTCCCCCTCCTCCCCCTCCTCCTCCCGCTCCTCCCCCTCCCCCTCCTCCCCCTCCTCCCCCTCCCGCTCCTCCCCCTCCCCCTCCTTCCCCTCCTCCTCCTCCCGCTCCTCCCCCCTCCCCCTCCTCCCCTTCCTCCTCCTCCTAAGGACCGAGGCTGAGAGCAGAGATGGTTCAGGTGCACATGGGCTTGGAGAGGGTAAGCTGTTTAGCTGAAATGAGAATTTATACTGGAAGATGCCTCCCAGCTCCATGGACCAGCTCACTCCATAAGGCTCCTGCCCCTGAGGGTCCGCCACCTCCCTCAGCACCCCTCCAATCCCACACCTAGGGAATTTCCTGGGAACCCGCCTTTTAAGCCCTCTCCATCCTCTACCCTGCCTCTGTCCTCTGCAAAGGCCCAGGCACGAGTGCTGGGCATGGCTGGCGGGGCCTTTGCTTCCCTCAGTGCCCAGGGACAAGGATGTGCAGGACTGGCAGAGGGACCCCAGGGTTAGCTCGGCCGGGATCCATGGACACTTCCTTCTTTCTGGCTGGAAGGCTGAGGTGATAGAAAGGAAGCAGATGTTCTCTGATCTCCTCCTCAGAGGCAGCACGTGAGGCTAAACTTTACAAAGCAGAGACGCCTGCCTCCGGGAACTGCTTCTTTACAAGAAAGCTCCTCGCAGGGGCAAAAGAAGCCCAGCTTTCTTAGAAGTCTCCTGACAGCCGACGGGTCTTAGCAGGAGATTTTAGGAAATGGTCGCTGCCCAGTAACAAAATCCAGCAAGTGGAGGAGGCAGGTGTTCCCCAGGTCCCCGCGACAGGGGTGCTGAAGCCTGTCAGGGTGCAGATGCCCTGGCCTGCGGACACAAGGGGGGCTGGAGGAGGTCGGGGTGGCTGCCCTCCCTCACACACATCGTCGTGGGCAGGCACAGCGTGGGGCTGCGTAAGCAGCAGCACAAACCTGCGTCTGGTCACAGGGACCCATTTTACTCATGGTGCACACCAGTCCCTCCTATGGGGCTCTCCCCTAAGGGCGGGGATGGAGCCCTCGCACGGTGGAGTCCCTCGCAGAGCCTCAGGACCGGCCGGCCTCAGAGGGCTGTCAGCAGGACCCACCCCAGGAAGCCAACATGCGATGTCCCATCCTTCCTGTAGGGCCCCATGACCATCCCCAGGCACAGATTAGAGACCAAGACACAGAGAGGGTGAGCAGCCTGCCTGTGGCCACACAGCACTCAGGGTCACAGCCTGAGCTCTCAGTCATCACACTTGATGGCATCCCACTCATGAGGGCAAAGAGGACCACAGACGATGGCCAGGCTTCCTGACAGTTTAGCCATTACTGTGAGAAGCATCTCTAACTCCATATCCACAAAGGCAGAGTCAAGACGCTAGCAGCTGACAGGTGCCACGTGCCTCCCCACAGGCACTGAGGCCTCAAGCCCCTTCGCTTGCAGGACCCCCCGCTGCCCCTCGGCAGACCTCTGCTGCAGATGAGCAAAGTGGCAGGGCCAGCTCCACTGTCAGTGTGCCTGGGCCGCAGGCCCCTGAGCTCTGCTGGCCACTCCGGGGTCCCACCTCTAAAGGGACCAGAAAGATGAGGAAAAACAACTCCACACATTAAGAAATATCATACCCCATGGCTGGGCGTGGTGGCTCACACCTGGAATCCCAGCACTTTGGGAGGCCGAGGCAGGTGGATCACCTGAGGTCGGGAGTTTGAGACCAGCCTGGCCAACATGGCAAAACCCTGTCTCTACTAAAAAAAAAAAAAATGCCAGGTGTGGTGGTGCACACCTGTAGTCCCAGCTACTCAGGAGGCTGAGACAGCAGAATTGCTTGAGCCCGGGAGACGGAGATTGCAGTGAGCCGAGGTCACGCCATGGCACTCCAGCCTGGGCGACAGAGCCAGACTCCATCTCAAAAAAAAAAAAAAAATCAAACCCCCAGTTAAAGACTAACCATAAACAATAAAAGTACGCAAAATAGGACATGCAGAGCTGAAAGCATCAACAGACAAAAAGCAATGGGGAAAGAGAACGCACCTGCAGGGAAGTGGGCATGAGCCACAAACCCAGCATTCCCAGAGAAGCACGACAACCCCTTAGTGTGTGAAAACATTCACCCACACGGCGAACTCCACATTCCCCAAGAAACACAACGGCCCCTGAATGGATGAAAATGTTCGCCCGCACGGCAATGGGGACTCACAAAACAGAACTCTGAGATGACACTTTCCATCCACCAAATTAACAAGGTTTTTTAAAAGACAGGACCCAGCCTGGCCGTTAGGGCTGCAGAGCTGCATGTAAATGAACGTCACCCATCAGAAGTGAGGCCCTCCCCTCTCCTGCAGGTCCCCGACCACTGCCCCCCCTCCACTCAGCCCTGACTCTGGCTGGGGGGGCACCCAAGATAAGAGCTGTGAGAAGACGAAGCCCTTGCCTGCGTCAGCGATAAGGGTGCACTGTTCCCTGTGACTGCTTGTTCACGGTGCCGGGCCCTCCGCAGCCTGCGTCAGCGATAAGGGCGCGCTGTTCCCCGTGTCTGCTCGTTCACAGCGCCGGGCCCTCCAGACTGTGGGCGTCCAAGGCTCACAGTGCCGGGCCCCCCAGACTGTGGGCGTCCGAGGCTCACAGCGCCAGGCCCTCCAGACTGTGGGCGTCCGAGGCTCACTATGGTGTTTCCTTCCCCTGTCTCGGGCAGGCATGGCCTCTCGCACACAGAGGTGCTCAAAAATGCACACAGGAAAAAAGAATCAAAGGCCAGGTGGATGAAGAACAGTGGCTGGGCTCTCCCAGAGCAGCTGGTGGGGGCCTCACCGCCCATCAGCCCACAGCCCTGGGCTCTGAGGTCCTCCACTGATGCCAGCCCCCAACCCCACTGGCCTCTTTAGCCACAACACATGGAAGAAGTCACAGACACTGTTCCGTGGGGGCACCTGGCATCGGGGAAGGCAGTCACTGCAGACGATGTCCTGCCCCTGGATAACGTGGAAGAAGTCACAGACACTGTTCCGGGGGGGACACCTGGCATCGGGGAAGGCAGTCACTGCAGACGATGTCCTGCCCCTGGATAACGCCCTGCACTGGCGGCTGCAGGGTTGGGGCTTCGCCGCAGGCCCACGGAGGTCCTGGGACGCTACCCCCCTCTCTCTCCCATGCCCCTCCCTGCCACAGGGAGAGGCCAGATGTCCCACCCAGCAGCAGCGTCCACGTGAATCGAGCGATTCCTCCCAAAACAAAGTCTCCCACTGTCTAAGTTGAAACATGGAAGGGAGGTCTCTCTCGGTCCCCGAGGCTGTGGGGTGTGTGGACTTGGGCCTGCCCAGGTGCATCCAGAAGAGGCCTCTGGAGCAGCCGAATCAGAGGCTCTCCTGAGCCCTCAAGCTCCGGGACCAGTGAAGCTGCCACCAAGACGGGCTGCTGGCCCAGGAGCTACGTCCAGCCTGGCTTTCCCATCGGTTCACGTCACCCCAAAACAGACAGTGCCTCTCCTGCCCCAGGAGCAGCTGTGCTGGCAGGTTCTCTGCAGACAGGAGTCCGAGCTGCTGAAACTTGATGCTATCTCAAAATCTCTAAGCGCAGATTCCAAAAAGGCCTAACTGCGGCAAACGTTGAAGCTGCTCAATGGAACGGTGGGAAAATACAAAAGCAAGGACTTCAGACCAAAAATAAATGAGCAAATGAACAAACAAACGGCTGGGGGGTGGGTGCGAATTCCACCACTGTAACCCATCATGCTCTCTCCTCCTGCCGCTCCCACTGGCCTTCCTGCCTGTGGCTCTGGCCCAATGTCTGTCCACGGGCACTCACCATAGGGGTCAGCCTTCACCCCCAGTGTGTCCGTCCACGGGCACTCCCCCCACGGTCAGCCTTCACCCCCAGTGTCCGTCCACAGGCACTCCCCCCAGGGTCAGTCCTCACCCCCAGCGTCCATCCACAGGCACTCCCCACAGTCAGCCCTCACCCCCAGTGTCCAACCACGGGCACTCCCCGCAGGGTCAGCCCTCACCCCCAGTGTGTCCATCCACGGGCACTCCTCACAGGGTCAGCCCTCACCCCCAGTGTGTCCATCCACGGGCACTCCCCCCAGGGTCAGCCTTCAACCCCAGTGTCCGTCCACGGGCACTTCCCGCAGGGTCAGCCCTCACCCCCAGTCAGTGCCTGGCGCCCAGCACCAGCGTGTGCCCACTCGCAGCCCTGCTGGCCTTCTGGAAGCCGGCGTAGTGACAGCCAAACCACCATCCAGCCTGGTGCTGGTGCCTGCCCTGCCCTGCCCATCACACAGCGCCGGTGGGAACGAGGGGCCCCACAGGGGATCAGCCCCGAGGTGGCGAGGCGACCCTGTCTGCCAGCGTGAAATGCCAGAAAGTGCCAGAAAGATGCAAGGGCTTGAGAATAGTTCCCCTTTCCCCAGCTCTTGTGGAAGAAGCCAGAACAGCCCTGCCGGGGCTTGCCTGTGCCGGAGGAGCTGTGGTGGGAAGGCATGCTCCTGCAGGCATGGGGCACAGACACTTCCCCTGCAGCCTCCACATTTCATCTGACTCAGCGCATCCGAGAGCAAAAGCTCCCCCTGACAGCCCTTCTGCAAAGCCTGCCATCTCAAACATCACCGCCAGGGCCGGTAAGCGCCGCTCCCTCATTCTCTGTGGCCCTGGGCAGCGCCAGGGGACAACACAGATCAGCTCCCTGCCTGGGCTGGCTGTCTCCTCACGTGGCACAGGGTCTGGCACAAAGACACAGTCTGTGGTATGTGGCTTTTACACAGTTGCCAGCGGCCGCTCATAGAACCCCTCGAAGAAGCAGCCACTCCCGCCCCGGGGTTAAGGAGGGGGAACTGAGGCAGCAAGGCTGGTGACAGCCACTGGCCGTGGAAAAGGGTCTGCGCTCAGGCACCAGATGGCAGGGCTTCACTTGCCTGGCACTCTGCTGCCTTGGACAGGTCCTTGCCTGTGACCGCCTGGTGCTGGGCTCTGGCCTGTGACTGCCCAGTGCTGGCCCTGGCAAGGCTCCCAGGAGGCGGGGCTCAGCGGCCCAGTCATTCTGGGCAGGTGTCTGGGCCTCAAAAAGAGCCCCAGACCCCAAACTCCCAGGCCTGAGAGGCCTCAGATGAGAGAAGCAACCCGAGCCCAGAGGCCACAGAGCACCCCCCAGTGCCCCGAACTGCTTTCAGGATCTTCATGGGCCACAGTATTTCAAAATGTACCAAATGTCATCATCGTATAAGGGCACCCAACATGTATTTAGTTTCCCAGGATTCTGCCCCTGCCCTGCACAGCACCACATGAGGGAACATCTGTCTCAGGCCCTGTGCTGTCCACCGCTGGCCGGCCACTGAAATCTCGCCATGGAGTTTGGCCCGGCCAGGCCTATCATCTTGTTCTCTGACAGGCACCCGCTAACAGACAGCCCGGAAGGTGGCAGCTCTGACTGGTCCTGGCAGGCACTGGGGTGGCCCCTTCTCCACATGGTCCAGTGCCCCATGCCGGGGGTGGGGTGAGGGCCATGGCCAGCCCCTCCAGACACAGCCCCAGCCTGGGGGCTGTTCTCAGCCATAGCCAGCTTTCTCCCCGCCAGCCTCTGCACCTGACCCCTGAGCACTGGTGGGGAGCCAGTGCCGGGCACAAAGCCCCGTTGGCTGGCACACCCTCCTCTGCAGGCCTGGGGCTGAGAGAGGAAGACACTTGCTGGAGGTTTCAGGTGTCACCCCACCCCATCCCCCACAGCTGTGAGGTTCTGTGGATCCCTGGGCTTCACCTAGAGTTCCAGCGGGGACTGGGGTCTCCAATATCCGCTCCACAGCCAGACCCAGGAGGGTCTCCTTCCTGAGCAGAAGCAGGCACCCCTCCCCCCACACAGTGAGGGAGGGCGGGGAGGGTGTTGTGGTGGCCCCTCTCTCTGGGCTGCCTGCATATCCCCTGCCCCCACACAATGGGGGGAGGGGCGGGGAGGGTGTTGTGGGGGCCCCTCTCTCTGGGCTGCCTGCAGGCTGCAGCTTCTACCCCAATCCAGCCCATCCCCTACTGTCCGTCCTTAGCAATCAGGAGCTGCTCCCAGGGCAGTGGTGCTATTGCTCATATCACAGGTTCCCCCGGTACTCCCAGGGCCGAGAACCCAGCCTTTTCAACAGTCCAGGTGAAGACAGAACAAGGCACTCTGAGGGAGAAAGAGTTTGTGTGGATGCAGCCTGACTACGTGAGAATCACACATGTGCAGGGGGCGTGTGTATGTGCGTGTACACAGGTGTGCCCCCGCACTTGTGTGTGACTGGGAATGTGCACCTGTGTGCACAATTGTGCGTGCCTATGTATGCGTGCACCTTGCACTTTTAAATGGAGCATCAGTGGGTGAGGTGGGGCTCTCCCGGACTGGCCCCCAGTGTCTGGCGCCTGCACTCTGGAGCAGGGCAGTTCTCTCCTTCTAGGTTTTCCTGCAGAGGACTTCCCCCGCTCTGCTTTCATTTATAGGAAAACAGGAGTACCCTGAAAAACAAGTTTTGCTGAAATTCAAAACTATCTTCCAAAGTCCCTGCATCTGAATCCTGAAGACTCCCCAGTGGGTGAGCTGAGGAATGAGACCACCTTCTACAGGAGGGTCTCTCCCGTTACCTAGGTGCTGTGTGCCCTGGGGTGAGCCACACCCATGGAAGCCAGGTCACTGAGGCCCAATCCCCGTAGGGCTTCAGAGGGAATGGGGAGTGAGGTGCAGGGACCCTGCCTTGTATCCACACCACTGGGCTCTGTGCTCACAACCAAACAGGAGGAGGTCCTACTGGTGAGCAGGGGCAGGATATGCACCTTCTGGGGGCTGCAGGGGGGTGAGGGGAGAGCTTGATGCAGTGGTGGAGTGTGGGAGAGGCTCAGAGACAAGGCGACTCATGAGACCAGGCTCCTGGTGTGGCCATGGGCATCAGCAACTGCCCCTCTTCCTCAGCCCCATTCTGACTCTGAAGCACTGACTACAAGCACCTCCCGGGGGCCGTGGCCATGTCGCACACGCGAATTCACCAGAGAAGAAACTGCAGGTAAGACTGCAGCACCTGATTGCTGGGTGGCAATCAGTTGGTCAAGTGATCACCGAGCCTCGAGGTTCCTGATTACAGGGAACGGCACAAACACCATTCAAGAACCTCAGCATCACAGTGACCAATCCTAACACGAAAAAGCAAAAGACTTTTCTAGGGGTCAAGCGTAGCACAGAGACACAGAAAGATGCATCATTCTTGGCCAGAAAAAAAAAAATGTGCAAATCAGCAAACCAGGCCTCAGGCCTTCAACTCTCAGGGGTGCTTTTTAACTTTTGAGAACAACTCAAACCCTTGCCAGAGTCAGCATTTCAGACACATTAGCTCTTCTCCAATAACCCCTAAAGGGGGCGACTGTTTTCCCATTTCACTGGGACTTGGTCCTGCAGGGACTGGAACCTGGGCTGCAGGTGGCCTGGAGCCTGAGTTCTCTCCGGGTTGGGGGAGGGGTGTGTGGGCAGCATCCAGGCCCCTCTCTGGGCCTGCTTCCGCTTCAGCCTCCAGGACACCCGCCTTCCACATTCCATTAGACACCTCCAAGGGGCCTTCCTGCCCCAGAGCGCTTGAGGCTGGGGCAGGCCCAGGACAGAAGAGGAACGCACAGCCCATTGGGTGAACAGTAACTTTCCCAGCTGAGGTCTGCACTGACTTTACACCCCACTCTTAGATCTCAAGATTGCATCTCACCAAAGTTCGCATAACAGTTTTTGTTTTTTCTATCAAAAGGCAAAATCCATCACCTTTTACATCTCCTCCTTGATAACATTTCATAAGCTCCGGGCTTGGGCCCCAGCGTCTTTCCTTTCCTTTGTCCCTGTGCGATTTTAAACATCCCGCCCAGGGAGCCCTGGTCTGGGCCCTGTGGGGCTGGTGGCCCTGCAGACTGATTAATGGCCCCGAGTGACCCTGGGCCGCGGTAGGGAAGGAGCTGCCTGAGCTCGCAGGGCCTTTCTCCGCCAGTGTTTCACCCCCTGCAGTTCACACAGTAAATGAGGAATTGTCTACGACTCAACACGCAGGTGTTTTCAGTACATCTACTTATAAGGTAGCTACGGTTTTGAAAGGTCTATGCTACTATGTAACGTGATGACTAAGTCGATTGGAAACAATGAAACAAATTATTACAAGAATCCAGACGACATCCCTCTCTCCCTCCCCTTTTCCTGCTTCCTCACCCGCTGTAGCAAGCAGGTGGGGAGTCGAGTCGGAGGCAGGGGCTGGCTGCGTGGACCCCTGGGTGAGATTCCACCCGCGACAAGGCACCCAGGCCCTTTGGGCGGGGCTCCCCGGGGTCAGCGTCCCCGCCGCCTCCCCCGGGCCTCTGCTGGGCTGGCTGGAGGCAGGAGGACCCGGCCAGCAGCGTGGTGGGGAACTGGGTCCTGGGGTTGGCGGCAGGAAGGTCCCCACGGGCCCCGCGCACAGTTTGCCGCGCACGGGAAGCGGCGAGGCCAGCAGGGCAGCGGCTTCTGGGCATTGTTCTCGGGCCGCGCGGCGCTCGGTGGCATCAAAGGGGACCGCGCAACCCGACACCGCGGCGGACGCGGGGACAGAGGCGCACAAGGCCCGGCCCGCGGCGAGGAGCCTGGGAGCCCGCGCGGCTTCGCTTCAACAGGTTGGAAAGGCGGAGACAACGCCCCGCGCTCCACCGCCTTCCGCCCGCGGTCAGTCCCGGGACCCGGCGCTGCGGGGACGAGGCCGTGACCGCGACACAGGCCGCGTCTCCCGAGACCCCGCGGCCCCGCCCCGAGCCCTCCCGGCACCGACGCCCCCGCCGGCCGCGGAGGTTGGGTCACCGCGCGTGGACTCCGGCCGCTCGCACCGCGCACCCCGCCCGGCCCGGACCCCGCGGGGAAAATGAATGGGCGGGACTCCGGCAACCCCGCCCCGCCCGCTCCGTCCGGCTCTGGCGCCTCCTGCGCGCGTGGGCAGGGCCGGGGCTGAACCCAGAGCGGCTGGGGCGGGGGTGAGCGAGCCGGGCGGGGACCCCAGCCAGGGCGGCGAGGCCGGCGGGGACCGGCGTGAACCTTCCCGTCCAGCCCGGGTCTTACCTGGCTCCACGGAGGCCGCGCAGACCCAGAGCAGCAGGAGCAGGGGCGCACGCACGTCCAGGAGGCGCCGCCGCCGCGGCCACAGCCAGGGACACCTGCGCGGGACAGGCACGGGTCAGGGCCCCGCAGACCTCCGCCGACCCCCGTGGGCCCCCGCCGACTCCGCAGCCCCCGCCATCCGCCGCCCGTCCGCAGCCGCACCTCGGCGCCCCCCGACCCCTGCCCGCAGCCCCAGCCGCACCTCGGCGCCCCCCGACCCCTGCCCGCAGCCCCAGCCACACCTCGGCGCCATGCTCTCCCCGGGAGCCTCAGCGCCGCGGGATGCTGCCTCCTCCGCCGCGGTGCACCCGCTCGGACCGCCGCGCTCCAGCCGCCGCCGCGGAGAGGCCGGGCAGGGGGCGGGCGCGGGGCGGGGACGGGCGGGGGGCGGAGCGACAGCCGGGCCAGGCCAGGGGAGGGGAGAGGGGGGCAGGCGCCGCCGCGGGCCTGCGGCTGCGAGGACGGGGCGGGCTGGGACCCGGGGGCCGCGGGGACGGGCGAGGGCGGACAGGGACGCGCTCCGCCCCGAGGGAGCTGCCCGAGGCTGAGACCCAGCGTAGGGTCCGGGGGCCGCCCTGCGAGGAAGCCCAGGTTTATGCGGAAGGTGACCACCGCTGCCCGCCGGTCCACGACCCCAGCCCCTGAGGCCGGTGGGGCAGCGGGAAGGAGGGAGATTTGAATAAAGACATTAACCGCGGGGGCGGGGGGACAGGATGGAGGAGGAAGCCTGCACCTCCTGCCCCGCAAAGCCCCTGCAGGATCCTGTCCCGGCTGCACGGAGGGACGCGAGACAGGAGGGGCGTGCGAGGGCCAGCTCTGTCCCCAGGTCCCCCTGTCCCGAGGACCCGGCCCAGCAGAGCTCCTTCCTCCCCAGTTCCCAGGCTCCTCCTCCCTCTCAGGTGAAGACCCTGTTTCCATTTCTGCAGGGCCAGCATCCTGAGCCCCACCTGCGGGCCCTGAGCGCCTTCCTCCCGGCAGCTGTGCCCCCACCCCACCGGACCGCTCCCTGCAACCAGAGAGCCTTCACTCACACCAGCAACCCCCTACCACGCACCTGTCCCTCCTGGTGTGCGCAAAACTCATGGCACTGACTTGACAGCTTTCTCTAAAACCCTGATTCCACCTTGGCCCATCCACACTGTCCCTTCCCGGCCAGGGCTCATCTCCTATGTCTAGACCAAGCAGCACAGTCTCCTGTCTCCCTGGTCTACCCACACGTGACCCCACCCATCCTCTGAAGCAGCCCCAGGAGGAAGCAGTGACTTCACACTTCTAGTGCCCGCCCTCTGGGCCCTCCTCTCTAGGTTTGCTTGCCAGGGTCCTCCCAACCTGACCACTGCCTCCCACCTCCTCTCCACTCCTGTGGCTTTCTAGCCGCAGCTGCACAGCCTGCTTGGGATTCTCCTCTGCTGGCATCATCCCTGCCTGCCTCAGCCTTCCCAGGCCCAGTCCTGCCCGGTCTCACCCCTTCCCACCCATCCACCTGGCCAGGTCCCTACCAGCATCTGCCTTCAAACCTGGAGTCCTTCTCTGAGTGCTTGTGGTCCACTGTGAGGAAGGAAATCAATTTAAAGGATTATGACCGCCATTTTTTAAAAAATAAAAAGATTAAGGAGAACAGCATAGAGTAGAAGTGGTCATTGCACACTCTTCTGCAAAACTTTTGTTTCTTAGGTGGACGGAGGAGTGAGTCTGTGTGGTGTATGTCAGGATCTGGTGGTGTCTCTGCAGTGCAGTGGGCGTGTCTGAGTGTCTGCTGTGTGTGTGTCTGTGACTGTATCTTGTGTGCATGTGTCTGCGTGTCTCTGTGTGCTGTGTCTGTGCATGTGTATGTTTCTGTAACTATGTACAGTGTGTGCATGTGTGTCAGTATGCGTGCATGTGTGTGTCGGGGGTGTTCATGTGTCCTGGGTCCTGGTGGCATCTCCTCTCTAGGCTCCTGGTCTGTCTGGCGCCCTGTCTATTAACCCTGCAGTGCAGGTCTCTTCCACCTCTTCCATCTCACCTGCCCTGGGGCGCCACTTCCACCCAACCCAACCCATTCCTAAGTCTGCCGTCAGGGAGGCGCCTGCTGCCAGGGGAAGCAGGTCTCTGCAGGTGTGGCCTGATGCACGGCCCTGGGGGCCTGTCTGCGGCTCCCGGGAGGGAGGAGCTGGGGCAGGGCGGGTGCCAGCCCACCTGTGGCCTGAGTTGGCCTACCTCTCTCCCGCCCCACTTCCCACCTTTGGGGACTATAGGGTGCAATCAGTAGGAGACACAACTACTAAGAAACACATGTGACTGCTCACCTGGAAGCTGTAGAACTCTTTTTGCTCATTTGTTTCACTTGGGGCCTTACCTTGGCCTCATGGCTGCGTCTCCATTATTAGATGCAGCATCCCCTCTATTAGAGTTGTATTGTTTCCTTTATAGACACAAGTGATACGTGATCACCATGGAAAAATCAACAGAAAATGCAGAAACACACGTAGAAAATAAGACCAAAAGTCTCTCCGTTCACCTTACCTCCTCCCAGGCCTTTCTGCACAGACACCCACAGGTGCTCTGAGGGCAGCGCCCAACGCCCACATGGAGCTCTGCTCAGCCCTGTTTGTCCCTCTGCCAGGGTCCCAGAGGCTCTGTGCCCTCTGGTAGGGGCAGGCTCAAACCAGTGCCCCCAAAGAGACAGGCATGCCAGGTGCCCGAGGGGCTTTGGACCACAGGTGTGGGCAGCAGGAGAGTGGCCATGGTGCAACCAGCACAGGTGTGGGTTGCAGGGACCAGGGGAGGGCTCATGGGCTGTGGAGGAGTGGGCTGTGGGGGGGCGCAGGGAGGAGAGAGCATCCAGGACTGAGGGCAACTCCAGCAAAGGTCCTGGGGTGGAGCAAGTGGAGCAGGCTTAGGACTGTATCTGGGTTCCAAGAAGTGGTAGCAGATTCCTCAAGTCTGGGGCCTGCACCACAGGTGTCTGTCTTTCTTCCTGGGCAGGTGGGCCTGGGATGGGGTTGGTGGGTTTGCAGGGAAAGGTGACACAGACAGGGAAGGGGCTGCACTCAGGCTCAGAGGAGCTGCCCGGGCCATGGCTACAACCCGCTGTGCAGCCCTCTAAGGGGCCCCAGGAGCCTAGGAAAGGTTCAACTTTTGTGAGGGGCTGCACTCCTCCTGACATGGAGCAGACCCAGCCTCAGCCCTGGCTCTGGCCCTGAAGGGGCTTTAACAGCACAGACTCAGGCCCTTGGCCTCAGCACCCACCCCAGCAGCCCTTCATGCCTGAGACACCAGAGGAACACAGGTGGATATCGGGAGTGCTCGCCCAGCTGGCCCAGCGCTCCCTGGAGGCACAGTGGGATCCAGGCTGCGGGAACCATCCCTCCTCCCCGTGCCCAGCGGGCCCTGCCCCGAAGAGCTTGCCGTGTACTATGGAAGTAACTTTTCATCCAGTAAGGAAGAAAACTGTCGCACAGGCAGGGCAGGCTGTGAAAAGCACAAACATGTATCCCAAAATCAAGTTTTCTGTGGGGTCACACACTGGCGTTCCCAGGCCCTAACCACACATGCCCACCCATACTGAGGCGCCTCTGGGCCTGCTCGCTCCCATCATGGCTGTGAGCACCCACCTGAGAGCTGCAGCGTGCAGAGAGGCTGGGCCGTGGCCCCTGCATGACCCTGTGGTCGCCACCCCTGCTCCTGCCACTTGGCTCCGCTGCTCAGATTATTTCCTCCTTGGCCCCAGTTGCTGCAGCACATTGTGGTCCAGGCTTGTTTCCCTGTGTCCCGCCTGGGACTCGGGCACCCCCTACGGGATGCTCTGGCTTGCTGGTGTCTGCATCTTCGCTCCTGGCATGGTGTGGAGTAAACATCCATCACATGAAAGACCTAGGGGCCAGCTGCCTCTCTCACCCGGACCTCAGCCCTTACTGCTGGGCCTCGCTGGTGGACATGGCCTGAGGGGACACTGACCCGCTGAGCCCTGCGCACCAGGCAGGGCCAGCCAGTCTGTGCCACAGACAGTTCATTGGAGGACTTGTCATGGCAGAATCTGGAATTAGCAGGTGAATGGTGGGAAACCCACACAATGGGCCACCAGAGCCATCAGAATAAAAAGCGTCTTGTGGAAAGAGCCACAGCCAGAACCCCGCACGCCACATGGCCCGTGGCAGGGAGCATCCGTGTAGGACACTGTGAGCCTGCTGTGGCACACGACTCCCTCTGAGTGTCAAAGTACAGGCGATCTCGATCCTTTTCTCTCTGATTTTCCACACTTCCGAAGGGTTCTACGACAACCATTTGAGCTGGTTTTGGGTGCACATCCCCATCTTGCTGCTTGTGAGAAAAGGCCTCTGGTCCCCGATCCACCTGGCCTGTGTTGACTGAGGAGAATCCACACACTGGGATGCACACTGCCTGGCCTCCCACATGGTGCTGCTGACCCGGGAGGAAGGAACCAGGCCCCAGACACCCGGCCCTGCCGCTCCCTTCCTGCCTGGCAGCCGCCACCATCAGCAGAGCCACCACCCAGACCTGGGCCCCCTCTCCTTCCTGCTGCTCAGCCTCACGTGGAGAAGGGAATCTCACTGCTGGCCCCACAGAGGACACAGCCCTCCCAGGGAGCTGGGACTGTGCTCAGCGGGAGGCACCCTGAATATGCACACACCACATGCACACACACACACATGCCATCCACACAGCACACCCCACAAGCAACACCACACACACCCAGTACCACACACCCCTCAACACCACACACACCACACACCACACACATGCCTTACACACATCCCCAAACACACCATCCACACACCACAAACCACACACGTACATCACACTCATGCACCATATACACATGCCATCCACCCACCACATACCACACACACGCATCATACACTATACACACATGCCATCCACATGCCACAAACCACACACATGCTATCCATCACACACACACACACACACCATCGATACCATCTACATACTATACATCACACACGTACACTACACACATGCCATCCACACACACCATACACACGCCACACTGCTGTATCACCAGCATCCAGAGTCATGCTTGGCAGGATGCAGATGCTGAATACATGTGTTTAGATGGAAGGACCAGACGTGGGGAGGAACTTGAGCCTGGCATGTCTGAGACAGATGACTGGGAGTGTGCAGTCCCAGGGAGGTGCTGGCATGAACCCACCACAGCCTCCCAGGCCTCCACCTGCACCTGTCGGGGCCCTTTGTGCTCCCTCTCCTGTCACACCATCCACGCAATCACAGGGTGAGTCATCTGAAGACACACAACTCACGCAGGACACAACCTCACTGAGAAAACTCCACCTGTGACCAGTAAAGCTGGACTCCCATTGCCACCTCCTGCCAAACCGAACCCTATCGTCTTCTGTGGGTTGTCCTTCCAGGCTGTTTTACAAAAAGCATTTTGTAGATATTTGTTACTCTAGAAATATTATGTTGCTTTGTGGAAGTTTAAAAACAAAGCATACATGAGATAATATCCATGGTTTTGAAGCTTGTTTTAAAAGCTCAATTTATGTTCTAGCTCTTTCTATGTCAGGATGAATACATTTATGTAAATGATTGAAATGAAACTAACTAACTAAGTCTCCCTAAAATTAATGAGAGTTATTAATTAATAACGAGAGTTAATCAATTCTTCACCATTACGGAGACTTAGCTTATTTCCATTTCTTTGCTTAAAATAACATACTATCTTAAAAAGAGAAAGAAACTGTGAGAAAGAAAGAAATGAAAATGCTAAAAATGAAAACACAGTAAAAGAGATGAAAAATGGCTTTGAGAAGCTTGTCAGTAAACTCGACCTAGCCAAAGAAATTGGTAAATTTGAAAACAGCTCTACAGAAATCATCCAAATGGAAAACCAAAGAGATAAAAGGAATGGGTAAACATAGAGCATGTCTCCAAGGGATTACAAGATGTTATCAAGCAGTTTAACATACACACACTTGGAATCACAGATGGTGAGGGGGTATGGAAGGAATATTTGAAGACATAATGGTTAATAATTTTCCAAAATCAATGGCAGACATCAAAGCACAGATTAATGAAACTCAGAGACAAATGCCAAAAAAGTAAAACAAACAAACAAAACAGAACAGAAACAAAAACAAGCACAGAAACCTGTGCATATTCAAGCTGCTGAGGAAAAAAGACATTCAGAAACTCTCTAAGGCAACTGGGAGGAGAAGGGAGGTAGAGGGACACGTGAGACGTGAGAGAGACAAAGATAGAAGCACAGCAGAACTATCTGCAGACACTATGCAAGGTGGATGACGATGGAGGGATGGCTTTCTAGTACCGAAAGGGAAAAAAGTACCGATTCAGAATTCTTTTTTTTTTTTTTTTTGTTGAGGTGGAGTCTCTCTGTCAGCTGGGCTGGAGTTCAGTGGCACAATCTCTGCTCACTGCAAGCTCTGCCTACCGGGTTCACACCATTCTCCTGCCTCAGCCTCCTGAGTAGCTGGGACTCAGGCACTGGCCACCATGCCTGGCTAATTTTTTGTATTTTTAGTAGAGATGGGGTTTCACCATGTTAGCCAGGATGGTCTCGATCTCCTGACTTCGTGATCCACCTGCCTCAGCCTCCCAAAGTGCTGGGATTACAGGCATGAGCCACCATGCCCGGCCTGATTCAGAATTCTTTACCAGTGAAAATAACTTTTAAAAATTAAGGGAGGAAGGGAGGCCAACAAACAGGCGTTGGCTATCTGAGCTGGGGCCTAGGATATCCTGTTCCTTCTGTAGTTTGCTCACCTAAGCCAATTCAAGGCACTTTGTCTTGGAAATGGACCACTGTATACATTATTTATTTCAGACATGAAGAACAATATAGAAAAGGATGAAAGGAAAATGAAAATTTTAAAAAAATTTTAATTGCTGCAAATTACAACTATTTCAAGGGAAAATGGTAACGTCGTACTGTGTTGATAACATGCTCCAAGGTAAAGTGTGTGATGATAATTTACAGAGGATGGAAGGGAAGAGTTGGGAAAACACCACTGTTAGGTCCTTACACTATACGGGAAGCAGTCTCACTATCTGAAGATAAACTCTGATTACTTTAAGACTTAACCCTGGGACAGTGAGTACAATTTTCTAAAAGACGTGTAAGTTATAGGACGAGAGGGCATAAAATGGAATGATAAAGTATTGCTCAGTTAACCAAGAGAAGGCAGAAAAGCGAGCAAAAGAAGCAAAAAACAGATGTAACAAATAGAAAACACGTGACAAAATGGTAGCTTGTAATCCAGTTGTATCAATAATCCTATTAAATGTGAATGTTCTAGCCATACCAGTTAAAAGATAGATTGTCGGACAGGATTTTAAAAAGCAGGATTCAACTACATTGTGTCTACAAGAAATGCACTTTAAATCTGAAGACATATACAGAGTTAAGCATAATACACCATTCAAACACCAGCCAAAAGAAAGGCAGAGTCGCTGTCTTCATCTCCGACAAATACATTTCAACATCTACATGGATGTAGATGTAGATCTAGAAGGAGTATCAACATGGATGATGAGGGACTTTGCGTAATAATGAGTGTCAGTGCTCTAAGAAGACATCGCAATCATACATGATCATGTACCAAACAACAGGGCTTCAAAACCCATGAAGAAGGCCGGGTGTGGTGGCTCACGCCTGTAATCCCAGCACTTTGGGAGGCCAAGATGGGCGGATCACGAGGTCAGGAGATCGAGACCATCCTGGCTAACACGGTGAAACCCCGTCTCTACTAAAAATACAAAAAATTAACCAGGCGAGGTGGCGGGCGCCTGTAGTCCCAGCTACTCGGGAGGCTGAGGCAGGAGAATGGCGTGAATCCAGGAGGCGGAGCTTGCAGTGAGCCAAGATCACACCACTGCACTCCAGCCTGGGCGACAGAGTGAGACTCCGTCTCAAAAAAAAAAAAAAAAACCATGAAGAAAAACCCATCAAACTGGAAGGAGAAATACAGAACCTGCTATGCTTTAAAACTTCATCTCTCTTCTCTCAGTAATTGTCAGACACATGGACAGAAAAATCAGTAAGGATGCAGAGGGCACGAGTGACACTATCCGGCTTCTAGAACTGACTGATGTTCATAGAACACACACCCAACAACAGCTTAGAATGTTCTTCTCAAACATGTATGGACGTCACCAAGAGAGACCATATCCTGGGCCATAAGATGCATCTTAACACATTTTTAAAAATACAAATCCTACAAAGTATGCTTTTAGGGCATAGCAGAGTTACGGAAGAAATAAAAAATAGTTATCTGGAAAGTCCCAACATATTTGGAAATTTTAAACAACACATTTCTCAATAAATCATATGACTCTTGGGAGACAATTAAAACTTTGTTTAGTTAATTGAAAATAACAGCATATCCACATTTCTGGGGAAAAGCTAATGCAGCACTTAACGGGAAATTTATAGCAGTGAATGTGGAAAAGAAGGAGTGCAAAGAAATGACCCAAGCCTCCAACTGAAGAAGCCAGGAAAAAAGCAAATTAAGCACAAACGAAGTAATAAATATCAGAACTGAAATTAATGAAAAATAGGAAGCAGACCAAAACAGTAGTGAAAAATTATTGAAGTCAAAAGCTGGCTGTTTCTTGTTTTGTTTTGTCTTCTGGAAATTCTGTCTGGACTGAATTTATTTTATTATTATTATTTTTAATAGAGTCTCACTGTGTTGCCCAGGCTGGAATGCAATGACGCGATCTCGGCTCACTGCAGCCTCTACCTCCTGGATTCAAGTGATTCTCCTGCCTCAGCCTCCTGAGTAGCTGGGATTATAGGCGTCAGCCACCATGCCCAGCTAATTTTTGTATTTTTAGTAGAGATGGGTTTTCATCATGTTGGCCAGGCTGGCCTGGAATTGCTGACCTCAAGTGATCCACCCACCTTGGCCTCCCGAAGTGCAGAGATTACAGATGTGAACCACTGCACCCAGCCCAGACTGATTTTTTTTAAAGGGTACTGACATAAATTTCCAATATCAAGAATGAAAGAATAGAAGAAGGAGAGATCCTGCAGATACTAAAAAGATAGGCCAGGCACAGAGTCCCACGCCAGCAATACCAGAGCTTTGGGAGGTCAAAGCGGGATGATCGTCTGAGCTCAGGAGTTCAATGTTACAGAGAGCTATGATCACACCACTGCACTCCAGCCGGGGCGACAGAGTGAGACCCTGTCTCTTAAAAAATAAAAATGATAATAAATGCTACTGGTGAAAATAGAGAATTTATAAAATACCATTTGTGAACAATTTTAATTTAAAAAACTGAACAGCTTCACATCTGTTGAAGAAATTAAACTCATAATTAAAAGCCATTTAGGAAGAAAACCCCTAGCCTAGATGTCTTCACTGCTAAATATTATAAAATATTTATTGAAGGAATAATTACAAATTACAGAAGCTCTTTTAGAACACAGAGGAGAAAGGGAAACTTCCCAATTCATTTCACGAGGCCTCTATTACTCTGATACCACACAGAGACACTGCAAGAAAAGAAAACTGCAGATCAATATCCTGCAAAAATCCTTCACAAAATGTTAGCAGAGAAAACCCAGTACTGCAGAGAAAGGATCATCACAATCCTGAGCAGCAGGTGCCATCTCAGGGATGCAAGGTTGGTTTAACATTCAAAAGTCAGTCAATGTAATTCACTGTATTAGTAGAATAATTGAAAAAAGTCATGGGATCATCTCCCTACAAAGAATACATCATCTACAGGAAAAGAATACGGCAAAATTAAACGCCCATTCATTCTTTAAAAAGTTCAGGAAGTTAAGAATAGAAGGGAATTTTCTCAGCCTGGTAAAGAGCATAACTTTATACTTAGTATTGAAAAACGAAATACTTTCTCCCAAGATAAGGAACAAAAAAAGGATGCTGCTTTCAACATTTCTTTATGATATTGCATGGGAAATCTTAGTTTAATTAGGCAAGAAAAAGAAATAAAGGAGTAAAGATTGGAAAAGAAGAAATAAAAAAGTGTTATTCGCACATGACATGATTGTGTCTAGGAAATCCTAAGGAAACTATACACAAACTTTTAGAATTAATAAGTGAATTTAGCAAGGTTTCAGGACATAAGGGCAACACAGAACAACTGGCTGTGTTTCTATGTACTAGCTGTGAAAAATTATAAATGAAACCAAAAGCAATACTTACACCACAGCAGGGAACATGAAGACTCAGAAGATTCTTGATCAGAAGGTTCAATATCATGAACATGTCAATTGTCCCTAAATTATGTATAAATACAACACAATTACAAGCTACATGCTAGCAGTTTTTTGGTAAGTATTAGCAAGCTGATTACAAACTCTGTATAAAAATCCAAAGGAACAAGAATAGCCAAAACAAGGTTGAAAAAGGAAGAACGAGTGGAAGAATGCTACTCCCTGTCTTCGATAGTTTATTTTAAAGCTGCAGTCATCAAAACAGTGTAGTTTGCAAAAGGAAACAAATACAGACCAATACAACAGAATAGAGTCCAGAAATAGATTCGTGTGTATATGATCAATTGGTTTTCAGCAAAGGTGCCTCCTCTTCTCTGGCCCCCCCACCACCAAGTGACAGCTGGGATGTGGGAGAGCAAGACCCATGTGGATGGGTGAAGCCACCTGGCCTACGGTTCCGTCTCTAGCTCAGCTCCAGAGGGGTCAGTGTGGTGCACACCAAGGAACACACCCAGAAGCAGGTCACTGCACTTGGGGAACCGAAATCAAGGGTGCCCCTAGCAGATATTTCTAGTACCTGCAAAGATCTGCACATTTAGGTGCAATGCGTCCATCAGGGGTTATTTCCTGAGTGACATTCTGTCTTGATCAGACTTTCAGGGAACCGTAGCTGGAAAATTAAACCAGTATTAACTTGTCCATATTGATGAGAGAAGGCTATGTTAATCTTTTACTCACCTCCCAGAATCGGCTAAAAAGCACGCATCAGACAACACCAGCTCTCGGAGGGGATAAGAACCGGGTGGAGCACCCCCATGCTGCTGGTGGGAGCATAAATTGTACAGTCTCTTTGGAGAAGTGGCCCCTCTGATAAAGTGGAACATGCGTGCATCTGACGAGAGGTCCTCTCCTGGGAATGCGCCCCACAGATACTGCTGCATATGTTCTAAAAACACGTGCCAGGAACCTTCACAGAGCACCATTCATCACAGTCTGAACCAGAAATAGCCCAGTGTCCCTCAGCAGTCGAATGGAGAAGGTGGTTGTTTAACAGAATGCGGTGACCTTCGGCAATAAGGAGGAAGGTCAGACAGCAGGGCTGAGCCTCACAAATGTCACGGTTGCGTGGGAGGAGACAGATGCCTAAGTGCACACAGTTAATGATCCTTTGCACACAAAACCCTTACTGTTTAGTGGTCAAAAACATTCAAAGTGGGCTGGGGGGCGATGGCTCATGCCTGTAATCCCAGTACTTTGGGAGGTCGAGACGGGCGGATCACTTGAGTCCAGGAGTTCGAGACCAGCCTGGCCAGTGTGGCAAAATTCCATCTCTACTTAAAATACAAACATTAGCCAGGCATGGTGGCACGCCACGCACCTATAATCCCAGCTACTTGGGAGGCTGAGGCGGGAGAATTGCTTGAACCTGGGAGACAGAGGTTGCAGTGAGCTGAGATCATGCCACTGTACTCCAACCTGGGCAACAGAGCAAGACCCTGTATCAAAACACACACACACACACACACACACACACACACACCACCATTCAAAGTTATTCTTACAGATCATAGAAAAACTGGGGCATTTTCCAATTCGTCATACATCACACAGAGACTAGTCTTCCCTAGACATACAGAGTCTCAGAATCCCATCACGTGGAACTCGTCTGTGTATTTACCAACAACAACACATTCAGAAATATAAAGATGGGTCAATATTAGGACATCTGTGACCACAAGTCACTGTTTTACTAGTTCAGAACAGAAAGCCATGGGATGCATCAATAAATTCCAAGATATTTAATAAAATTCAACACTTGATGATAAAAACTCTTTTGCTATGGGGCAAAGCATGCTTTCTTTTTCTCTTTTCTTTTCTTTCTTTTTTGAGATAAGGTCTCACCGTCATCGAGGCTGGAGTGCAGTGGTGTAATCGTGGCTCCCTGCAACCTTGAATTCCTGGGCTCAAGCAATCCTCTTGCCTCAGCCCCCAGAGTAGCTGGGACTACAGGCACGTGCCACCATGCCCAGCTAATTTTTGTATTTTTTGTAGAAATAGGGTTTCGCCATGCTGCCCAGGCTGGTCTTGAACTCCTGCGCTCAAGTGATCTGCACACCTCAGCCTCCCAAAGTGCTGGGATTATAGGTGTGAACCACCGTGCCTGGCCAGCATGCATTCTTAACTTGATAAAAGTTATCTCCCAGATATTTAAAATAGATTGTGAAATATTTTGCATTCCTTTTAAAATCACCAAAAACAAAAGGATAAAATTTGGTAAGAACAAACGCTCGATACTTCTTGAGATCCTAGATGATGTGATCAGATAAGGAATGAGATGAAGAATAAGATGTTATTTGCAGATGACAGTTATTTGTCCATCTAGAAACTCCGAGAGAAATCAGCCAGAACACGGCAAAGATACCAGAATAAATAAAAGTTGGGGATGATGGGCATGGGCAAGGTGAACGTCAAAACAAACCAATAGTTTTCTTATACATCAACAGTAACTAATATAGTATGATAGAAAAAATGTCTTCACAATAGTCATGAAACATGAAATGCCCACAGTGAACCTTGAAAGATGTGCAAACAGCTTCATCAAAAGGATAAACTTCTACCAAGGGATTGGAAAGCGTCTCTGTAAATGTGAGAGCCCCTTCGTTCCGGCAGCGAAGTCCAAAGGTGAAAAGCAGAGCTTTCGATGTTAGAAAGAGGATGGGACACCCAGTGGTCCCCAGGCCGGTCAGCTTAGGGCCCCATCTCGTCATCACCCTGCCTGTCCCCTGCTCTCCGCCTGCTCCCTGGATCACAGTGCCCATGAAGCTCCTGCACTTAACCCTTTTCTCAGGCTGGAGTCTCCAGGGAACCCACCCAGGACATCCTCTAAATTCACAGCTAGGGAGTTCACACCAAGGGGTGGTGAAGCGGGAGAGGCACACTCAGCCTCTGCAGCCGGCCTGCCTGGCCCATGTCCACTTGCCAGCAAGGACCATGGCAGACGCTCGCCCCTCTGACCTGTCTGTCCTTATCTGAAAATGGCAGTAATAACAGTGTTTGCCTCCTGAACCAGCTGTGATAACAGTGTTTGCCTCCTGAACCAGCTGTGGGGATCCAACCTGATAATCCACTGGATCTCAGCACTGGGACCTGCAGGAGCCGAAGTGGAGAGAGTGTAGGCCAGGGTCTGATCCCATTTTGGAGACCGGGTTCACGGAGCGGAGGCCGTTTTCCCCAAGCCTGCATGGCCACAAGGCAAGAGCTGGGATCGGAGGTAGACAGCCTAAGAATGCCTGCTGAGCCTCCGACCCCACAGCCGACTGGGACCCAGGCTCAGCCCCTGACCCCACAACCGACAAGGATCCAAGCTCAGCCCCTACCCCCATAGTCAACGGCAACCCAGGCTCAGCCCCTAATGCCTTGTGGCCAATACCATCCCAATTTGTGGCTTTTCTTTTCACCTTTAACTTTGTGTCCTTTGACAAATAATTCTTTTTTTTTTAAATGTAGCCAAATGTATCCATTTTTAATTTTAGAATAGAAAATACCAGGAAGCATTGCACACTCTAAGGGTAAGTGTTGGTTCATAGTCATTGGTTGTCGTGCTGTGTGTGTGCACTAGTTTGCTGTGGACCGTGCGTGCTCGGAAGATTTGGACAACACTCAGAGAAAGGCTTGCACACACGCCCCCGGTGACACGCATAGCAAAGCTTATAGGAGAAACACTGGGAACAGCCAAGTGTCCTCAGGAGCGGGATGCTGTGCAGAGGCAGAAATGGACTTCATGGACTTCAGATGTGCCGGCAGATCCACACCTTCCCTGCTCCACTCCGCTTGGCACCTGCAAACTTCAGTCCCCAGGCTCACTTGCCAAGGGCTGTCCACCAGCTTTGGCCCATGGCAGGGCTCAGCGAGAGGTTGGAAGGCAGGAGGGAAACAGAAGTCACGGTGCCTCTCCTGCGGCCTCTGCTCCGGGTGCCACAGCGCGGTGTCCTCTCCTGCGTCTCCTCCGTAGTCCCAACACCCACCTGGGAGTCGGCCGGGGTTCCTGGCGGTGCCCAGCTCCTGGCTCTGGTTGCACCACCTCCTCTCTTGCTCCCTCCAGCTCAGGAGACAGTGGTAGCTTCCTGCTATTGTCTGTGGCTGTCTCTGCAGCCCCCGCTTGGTGTTCCAGCCTTCCCACGCCTTTGAGTCCAGCCCCCGCCCTGCTCTCCCTCCACTGAACTTCTCGCTACGGATTCCATTTTCCTGACTGTGTCCTAAGTGATCCGGGAAACTTGCCATGAATGGATGTCAGAAATACATTAAGGGGAGAATGTAGTCATAGAACACATAGCCTGAGGTCTTCTCTATGAAGCTCAGAAAACCAGCACTGAACAGCAGGCGAGATCCACACCGCTGGGGCTAAGCTCTAGCAGGAAGCTGTGGAGAGAGACCCTCGGGGAATGGAACGTCCCACTTCTCAAGGCAGGTGGTGCAGCACTTTTGGGGTCTCCCCCGGACCCTGGGGCCTAACTGGTTCAGGGCTCAGCCCACATCTCCTGCTCTTGCCTGGGGACTTTCTTTCTGAGGTGCAGCCAGCCAGAGCCCCCAGCTCAGCTCTCCAGGTGAGCTAGTACTGAGACACGGAAGGGCCCCTCCATGGCTGCGTCCTCTGGGTCCCGGTCTCCACCCGCCCTGCCTGTGCCTCCAGGGATCACCTCCTTGCCTGGGAGCCTGGCCTCAGACTCCGCTTCTGGACAGTGGTGTGTTTCGGATGGTTTTTATGTTATTCTGTAGACCACGCAAACACATTGCACACACACTTGTGGATGTGTGGTGTAGCATATCTTACAATACGCAAAGTCAATAAAAAACCTTAAGACCGAACTACAAATGCGGATTAATTTTTACGATGAAGTTGAGCTCCCTGCGGACGTTCTCAGTGGAGGGACCCGTCCAGACCCAACTCCCCTGCTCTGCCTTCAGGTGCCGTCGGGGGGACACGTGGTGTTTCTGGCCCCTCAACTCGTGGGAGGAGACCTGGGGGTGCTGGGAGGGACGGGGTGGGAAGAGCGAGGACTGTCACGTCCAGGACGCGGGAGAAGGGGCTGGGGGGGCGAGCAAGGGAAGGCGGTGGCCGTGGCAGCCTCACACTGCGGACCCCCCTAACCCGGCCCCTCTCCTCTCCGTCCTGCCCTCCCAGCCGTGGTCCCCCTCTTCCCTCCGAGCTCCGGTCCTGCCCCCACATCTGCCTCCCCTTTTCCTGTTTCCTGTCCGGCCCTTCCCTCCACCTCGGCCTCCCTGGAGGGATTTCTGCAGATGAAGGAAAAGGGAAAGAGCCAGCGTATCGCCCTGCCCCGCGAGGGGAGGCAGAGGCCAGCGTGCCCTTTGCCCAGCCCTGCAGGACCCCCGGCCTTGGCACATCCTCGCAGCGACTCCCGCTGCCGCGGGACGGCGGTTCTGGAAGAGTCCGCTGGGCTTGCCGCTGGCTCTCCCGGCCTGCCTTGGATCCGCACGGAGCCCTCTGTGTGCCGCTCAAGTCGGAGCAGAAATCCCTGTGCACAGCCTTCCGCACCCCTTAACTCACTCAGGGCGCCCCGACCCACCGCCAGCCCGAAGGCCCGTGCTGTGGGCTGTGGAATGAGTGTGGGGGGGCCCAGCGGGCCCACTCGGGGGGCACTGGCAGAGTTTGGAAGGCCCGGGGGGCGGCCTGCAGGCGGAGTGCCTCTGTGTCCCCCCGCCTTGCTGTCGGGGATGTGGGCCAGACCCCTAGTGCTGGTGAACAGAAGCACTCGGGCCCCCACCGGAACCAGCGCAGGATTTTGTTACCTGTTGTGGTTGCGGTGAGGTGAGCGCTGAGCAGGAAGAGCTGTAAGCAGTTCCTGGAGAAACCTGGTGTCAGGCCTGTCACTTGCAGCGAAGCCCCTGGAGAAGGTGGGCATCTCCCCAGCATGGCCAGGCAGCGACTGGGGTGGGGAGGGCGCCCTCTGCCCATGGGGGCACTGGCAGTGGAGGGGAGCTCGGGTGGACGCAGGCGGCAGTGGAGAGGATAACGTGCCCTGGGGCTCACAAATGAGTGGAGTTGCCTCTCCCCTCTGGTCAGTGGCCCCTGAGCCTCCTACGGTGGGCGGTGGGCATAGTGGCCTCACCCATCCCCTCCGTGGCCCTGAATGTATCATCATCTGCAGACGAACCACTGCTCCTGCTCAGTGGGCATCTGTGGCCTCCCGGTGGTCTCGCCCAACATGCCCACTGGGAGCCCTTGTGGGGCACAACACGGGAGCTGTCTGGCTCTGCCAAGTGTGGGGTCACACCCTGCGGTCAAAGGGCCTGTGTGAGAGCACTGTGTGCATTGCACAGGGGTACACAAGTGTGCGTGCTTCCATGGGCCTGAGTGTGTGTACACATGTATGCCTGTGTATGCACCTGCACGTGTGTGTGTGCAAGTACAGGCAGAACGCATGTGTGTGTTCGTTTTTCTCATGTTAGCTACAGACTCAAACACCCTTTTCAAGACACAGCCTTTCTCCCAACATCCAGAGATGCAAGAGTCTATCCTGGGGGCTGTGTAATGTTGCTCTGTTTTGGGAGTCGGGGGAGGACAAGTAGGCAATATCTGTTGGTAGTCATAAAAATGTTCAGTTTTGCTGACCCTATAATCTCATTCCTGGAGCTGAATCGTAAAGAATTGGCTCAGAAGACTCCTGAAACATAACACAAAGATAGGTTCAGAGTGATATTTTTTCTTTTTCTTTTCTTTTCTTTCTTTCTTTTTTTTTAGACAGAGTCTTGCTCTGTTGCCCAGGCTGGAGTGCAGTGGCACTATCTTGGCTCACTGCAACCTCCATCTCCCAGGTTCAAGCAAATCTCCTGCCTCAGCCTCCTGAGTAGCTGGGACTACAGGCGCCTGCCACCATGCCCAGCCAAGTTTTGAATTTTTAGTAGAGACAGGTTTTCACTATGTTGGCCAGGTTGGTCTCGAACTCCCAATCTCTGGTGATCTGCCTGCCTCAGCCTCCCAAAGTGCTGGGATTACAGGTGTGAGCCACCACACCCGGCCCAGAGTGACATTATTTCTACATAGAACATGAGAAACTCAGGTGATCAACTACTGGAAATTCCTTGGGTGAATTAAGGTACATCAATAAATGGAATATCATGAAATGCCAAAAATTACTGAAATTAATCTATGAGGCTATTTGGAAAATATTTTGTATGTTAAATGAAAAGGAATACACAACAAAGTCAGGCTAGGGCTAATATGATAGCAAAGTGTTTGTGTCAAAAAATTGGAAGGAGGCAAAGAAAACAAAACACTTGCTCCTGGTGTGAGTGCCATGAAACACACATTTGCCTTGAGGGGGAAGTTTCTTGAGCCCCGGGAGAGGACTCCAGGTCTCCTGGCAGGTGTGAGGAGGGACTGGGTGGGGGAGAGGCTTGGCCTCCCCGCTTTAGTCACCCCTCTCCCCCCTCATCACCTCTCCCTCCCTCTTGTCACCCCTCTCCCCCCTCTCATCACCCCTCTACCCCCTCTTGTCACCCCTCTCTCCCCTCTTGTCACCCCTCTCCCCCCTCTTGTCACCCCTCTCCCTCCCTCTCATCACCCCTCTCCCCCGTTCTTGTCGCACCTTCCCCGCTCTTGTTGCCCCTCTCCCCGCCTCTTGTCACCCCTTTCCCCGCATCTCATCCCCCCTCTTCCTCCCTCTCGTTGCCTCCCAGTCAATTCCCTTCTCTCTGGTGGTCTCTTATCCTTCTCTTCTCTCACAATGAGGAACAGAGATGCAATTTAAGGATTGTTTTCAGAATTTCAGCCATTCTTTAACAAATATGTATTGATTCCTACCGTATTTATACCACCATGTTAGAAAGTAGAACAAGAGAAAACAAACCCCCATGTCCAGGAATGTGGAGTCTGACCAGAGGGAGACATGTACAATTCCAACGAGAATGACAAGGGCTACGATAAAGTACTAGGCAGGAGGGATATAGTTACACTAGAAAAATGTGCATGGACTCTCCCTGGAAACACGGTGAGTCAGCCCTGCCTTTCGACAGACCAAGCCTCTCCCCCACCCAGTCTCTCCTCACACCTGCCAGGAGACCTGGAGTCCTCTCCCGGGGCTCAAGAAACTTCCCCCTCAAGGCAAATGTGGGCCACACATCACCCCTTGCAGTGGGGCCCTGTGGGAGCCCAGCCTCCAGGCTGAGGGTGCAGGGCAGGAGGGAGGCATAAACACCACATGGTCCCAGTGAGTGAGCCTGGAGCTGGGCCAGGAGGCTCAGGATAGTGGAGCCAGAGAGAGCCTCTGTCCCACCCTACCCTTTGGGCAGTCAGCAGCTGCAAGCCACATGGTAAGGTGGGCTGCCCCCAACACCTCCAGTTTCTGGAGGTTATCGGACCTTGAGAACCACTGCCAAGGCCCTCAGGGGCAGGAAGTAAACTGGGATCTCAAAATACCAAAGTGGGAAGGCACTTCAGTATCATCTGGACCCCTCTCACCTGTGCACTTGTCTTCTTCCTGCTACCCAAGAAATGTGATACTCTCAGCTTTACTGTACTTCCTTCATGAGGAAAATACAGTTGATGGAGGCAGTTCCCTCTGTTTTCTGCTGCTTTAATTGCTAGAAAACTTTTCCTTTAATACATTTGAACCCACCACCTTAAAACGTCTAGCCCAGAACACACAAACTTGTCTGATAATTGGTGTGACACCATCAAGGATTGAATAAGAGGAAATAAAACTGTTGTTATTTTCAGGTGCAACGATTGTTTCCATTAATACACAAAAGAAGCTACAGATGTATTATTATAAATACTAGGAAAGCTTAATGAAGTCACTAACTAGAAGATTAATATACAAAAGGCAGCTAGATTTCTGTACACTACCTTCCCTCAAAAAAACAAAAAAGAAATAAAGAGAAAACAGATTTATGGTATTATCACAGACCATCAAGTAATTCAGAATAAATCTAGCAAAAAGATGTGTAGGACCTCTACAGTGAAAACAGTGAAACTGAAACTCTGTCTCAAAAAAAAAGATACATTTTTAAAAGACATAAATGGAGAGGCATACCATATTCATGGATATGAGTACAACACGTGTTATAAAGTTTACAGTTATCCCAAAATCTGTGCATTTGCATAGATGCAACACATTTTCAACCAAAATCCCAAAAAGGTGTTCCATGAGACTTGATGTGATTATTCTAAAATGTACATGGAAGACTAAAAGACCAGGAGTAGCCAGGACACTTTTGAAAAGGGAGGGAAATTTTTCCACCACATGTTGGGATTGTTATGAAATTATAGCAGTGGAAGTGATGTGATATTTTTGCACGGATAGACAGATGGGCACCAGGATTGGACAGAGAACCCAGGAACAAACTTATGTGTAGGTGGAACCAATGGCTTTGCAGGTTAGTGGAAACAGGAGAAACCTCTCAATCAGTAGAGCTAGAAAAAAATAGTTATCAATATGGAAAAAGATGAAAGTAACTTCCAGTGGATTAAGGATTTAAATGTCAGAAACAAAACTGTAAATTCTAATTAGAAAATGTAGCTAGGCATGGTGGCTCATGTCTGTAACCCCAGCACTTTGGGCGGCCGAGGTGGGCAAATCACCAGGTTAGGAGATTGAGACCATCCTGGCTAACTCGGTGAAACCCTGTCTCTACTAACAATACAAAAATTAGCCAGGCGTATTTGCCGGTCCCTGTAGTCCCAGCTACTCGGGAGACTGAGGCAGGAGGATTACTTGAACCCGGAAGGTAGAACTTGCAGTGGGCCAAGATTGTGCCACTGCACTACAGCCTGGGTGACAGAGCGAGACTCAGTCTCAAAAAAAAAATTTAAGTGGCTCTTTTGGAGGGTGTGTTTGGAAAAAATTTCAAAAACCCGACATGCAAAGAAGCAGAGGGTGTAGTCAGAATTGATACTCCGTGAAGAATTTAAAAAGGAGATGATTTACAAAGGCAAAGACAGGGTTTGTGGAACTCAACACAGGATGTACAGTGCCCGGGGCTAGTAACTCGTTTATTAGAGTTCAAGAGCGTGCTCCAGTGGGGTGAGCCTACAGGAGTGGTCCAGTGGGGTGAGCCTGCAGGAGTGGTGGTGCTCATTGGAGGACTCACTTGTTTATTACAGTCTGAGAGCGAGCTCCAGCAGGGTGAGCCTACAGGAGTGGTCGTGGTCAGTGAAGGACTCACTTGTTTATTACAGTCCGAGAGCGAGCTCCAGTGGGGTGAGCCTACAGGAGTGGTCGTGCTCAGTGGGGGATTCACTTGTTTATTAGAGTCAGAGAGCAAGCTCCAGTGGGGTGAGCCTACAGGAGTGGTGGTCCTCAGTGGAGGACTCAATGACTACAGCAATTGACAGGGAGAAACCCAGGGGATTATGTTCCCCCGACCTCGCCCTGCACACTGGCCCTGCCTTCCTGCCAGGGCCTCCCTGTGGATGAACCTGGGGACAGTAGGGAGTTCAGCTCATGGGCCTGGGGCAGGGAGGAGTGGCTGCCCACTCCCCACATTCCCTAGTATATGGGGTTTCCTTCCTGAGGGGCTCCTGGGCTTCCACACGGCCTTTGCTCCCTACAGCCTGCGAGACCAGCAGGGTGGCTTACGGGGCTGGTTTCTATGCTCCAGTGTGGACCACAGCTTCCTCCCACCCCAAGCAAGCCTGCATGTCCTGTCCTGGCTGCCCTGGGAAGGGCTGCAGTGTCCAAAATAGCTTCAGAATTCCTCAGAGCCAGAGAATGCAGGGCCTCGGACAACAAAGACCTCTGGGGACGGGGCAGATGTCCCTGAGCCTGGATTCCTGCCTCTGACATGACTTCCGACTTGGGACTCCCCACACAAGGGTCAGTGTGGGATGCTCCTTTTAAGGGACGTGTGCCCCTTGGGGCCACGGGAGCCGCTCCTGTGGAGGGGAGTGCTGTGATGTAGACCAGACTCGCCCAGCAGTCCCTCCAGTGGAGGCTGAGAGGACTTCCCTCTTCTCCCAGGACCAGGTACAATGTCCAGTGGACCTGGAGGGAGCAGGAGGGCCGGGAGTAGCTGCCAGCTCCCAGCAGGGCCCACGGCCAGCCCCGTCCCCCTCTCCAGCCTGGGCCTGGGATGCTTGCCCATCAGTTGGGTTCATGAGGGCTCAGAGCCCCTGAAGTTTTCAAATACATCCTGATTCCCAAGAGTCGTGATTTGATGTATGACCTCGTTCTCCAGGCCCATGAGAGGCATTAAAGTTCATGTCTTTCATTTCCTTTCATGCTCAGTTTGCCTCTGGTAAGCAGGATGTGATTTTTGTTGTAGAACCTTCCAGCACAGACAGGGCTTGGAGTCCCACGAGGCTGCCATCGTATGCCAGCTGGGGTTGTTTGTGTTACGGTGAGAACACGCTTACAAACACACACATGCACACTCACACATTCACACGTTCACACACACACTCACAAAGGAGACAGCAGAGCATTGCTTGTTCTGCCCCCGCCCAGACACTGTGTTGGGAAACTCATTTCTCATTGTTGTGATGTCCACCAATGACCGTGGAAGTGCCCTGAGTATTGATGCTGGGTTAGGATAAATGCTAGTGAGTAGGCGAATTTGCCCATGAATAATGAGGCCCGACTGTGTTTTACTTGAAGAAACATGTAGGAGCTAGAAGTAAGTGGAACAGCATTCAGGAAGGCAACGCTGTTTTTCCTGAACTCACGCAACACCAGGGTCCCAGGGTCCCAGGGTCCCCGCACCCCAGCCACCAGGCCTGGCAGGTCTCTGCTGAGCAGTACGTCCTCGTGATGTGGCTTCTGCTGGTCTGGGATCTGCACTGAGAGAACCTGCCCTCATGGAACGGGTGCCTCAGGTCTGGCTCTGCAGGGAGCCAGCTGGGGACCTGCTTTGTGTGTGAGAGCTGTGGGGAGGCTCCTGGCACAGCCCCGTGGCAGGAAGGGAGCAACACAGCAAGCCCAGGGCCGTCTCTGCAGTTGGCAGCTTCTTCCAGGACAGCCTCTTCCTGCAAGTTTCAGAGTCTGTTTCCACGCACATGAAGCCGGAGTCAGCGAGGCTGAGAACCTCACGGAACAGTTTCCATGCACATGAAGCCAGAGTCCGTCAAGCTGAGTTCCAGCACAACCAAGCTGCCCCCGTGAGGCTGCCTGATACCCAGATGTTTGTGTTTCAAAGAGACATAAAGGCAAGATTTGTCACGGGATGAATCATCTGCCATGCTCCTAGGGGCAGCTAGTTTTAAAGTAGCCAGGACTGTCTCAAGGTCATGGTGACCCTTGTGGGCTGTGTCAGTGTAAAGTCAAACCGGAGAAAGCGTGAGAGTGTGTCCGGGACAGAGTGGATCTGTGGATGCTCCTGACTTTGCACAGACAATGTGAATGTTGTTCAGGCTTCGCTCCCGACACTGGTGTCCACCTCAGCATCTTTCACCTGCAGAGCACTTAGTGGAGCTGCAGCCTAGAAACAAGGAGCCTGAGGTTCCTCGAGGTTCCAGTTCCTGCTGTAAAAGTGCTCCCGAGAGCAGCTCAGGTGTGTATGTCCCCAGCCCTGGCTGGCCGGTCACAGCCGGTGGGACAGGAGCCTGGCAGGTACGGGCCAGCTCAGGTGACTGCCCAGTCTCTGCTTGCCTGGAATCTGTGTGGCCTCCCCGGTCTGCCTGGGCTGGCTGGGAGCTCACCTGGAAAGGGATGCACGGATGCACCTGACCCTGCAGTGCCGGTTCCCAGGGCGGCCGGGCGACGCGCGCTGAGCTGCACCCTGGATTCCTCTCGTAGCTCAGGAGCCTTGGGCGTGCGGCTCTGCAGAACCAGGCCCCTGGAGTACACTTCCCCATGGTTTAAACCGCTCCTTCCTCTGGGGGGCTGGCCCTCTCCCACCTTGGGGTCGGCCGCCAGAGCCCTCCACAGGGAAGGAGGCCCTGATGACATCTGGGGGAAAGATGGACCTTGGGGTCAGCCGTCAGAGCCCTTCACAGGGAGCGAAGCAGGCACTGCTGGAATCTAGGGGAAAGACGCAGACATCTGGGGGAACTATCATGCAGAAAGTGTCATTCATCTGCCTCCGAGTCAGCGTGGCTGGGTGGCACGTTTCCCATTTCCCAACCAGTGCGACTCAGCCCTCCCTCCGGCGAGGCACGCAGGCCTAGCACGCTGCCTGTGCGGCTCACGGAGAGGCAGCCACGTGTGGTGGAGTCTGTCCACAGGCCTCTCGAGAGCCACATCCACCAGCCCGGGACCCTCACTGGGCCTCAAGGCACTGCTGAAGGCCAAGGAGGGGTCATACCTGCTCTTCTGATCAAGACTGGCCTCCCCTGACCAGGGACACCTGCCTAAAAGCATGGAGGGCCCTGTCTGCGAGCAGCGTGAAGGCAGAGGGTCTCACCTGTTCCTCTCCCACTTCTTCCCCACCCAGGCTCCCCCACTCCCTTGGGGCAGGGGTGCTGGGCTGGGCGGATCTGCCTGGCTTCTGCCCTGCTCCACTCCCCCTCACCACCTCCCTCTCTAGCTCCTTCTGCATCTCCCCAACGCATCTCATTGCCACCCTCACCTCCACCTCCCTCCCTCGGCCTGTCTCTTTCTTCTTCGTCAAGCCATGAGTGGCCTCAGATGTGGTTACAAACCTGCTGGGACTGGCAGGCCTTGGAGACGGTCTGTGACGCCAACCCCAGGTGCAGATAGGGGAGCTGAGGTCCTGCCACCATGACTTGGCCATGGTCTCCAAAATCCCCGAAGGAATAGAACAGATGTCAGCTCCTGACCCCCGGACTGACTCCTGCGGCCACCTTCTTGGCTCTGGCGGTGGAGGGAAGGGGCTCCGAAGTGGGTGGGAGGTTCTGGTGAAGGGCTCTGGTGAGAGAGAATGCAGATGGGGCCAGATGTGCTTCCTGTAGGAGCTGGAGCTGCCGGAGTTGCTGGAGTTGGGTGGACAGGAAGCCACACGGCCCAACCCAGCACACAGCTCCAGGGAGGCAGGGCTCCTCGAGGCCGCTGAAGGGTGCTTTGGAAAATAAGGGGCACTTTCCCCTTCTTCATGGAGGCTTCCGTGCCCCAGAACATAAGTTTTCTTTTGTCATTACTGAGAAAGCTCACTTTGTTATGGGAAAAATGAGACCAGAGAATTTGTTCAACCAGGAGCTGTGGGCGGATAAACAAAAACACACACCAGCCAGTTCTAGGCAGCGGATGGCGCCGCGCCTCCCGGAGACCCCAGGTCAGGGCTGCTCACACACCTGCACCTGCTGTCCATCAACAGTGACAGGCACGTCCAGGCCGAGCACCCCAAAAGTCAGGGAGGGCCTCTGGACCCGCTTTTTCACCACACGGCATCCCTGGGCCTTCTGGTATCGATGTCCTAACTGCGTTTCTATTGGCACCACTTTTAACTGAGTTAGAGGAAATCAGACACTTCTGCCTCAGGAGACAGATTTCCGACCACTATTTTTATTTTATTTTATTATTTCACCTAGAAATTTTGCCGCTGGTTTTGGTGGTTAACATCTATAATCCCAGCACTTTGGGAGGCTGAGGAGGGCAGATCACTTGAGGCTGGGAGTTCGAGACCAACCTGACCAACATGGCGAAGCTCTGTCTCTGCTAAGAATACAAAACATTTAGCCGGGCATGGTGGCGCGTGCCTGTAATCCCAGCTACTTGAGAGGCTGAGGTGGGAGATTCACTTGAACCCAGGAGGTGGAGGTTGCAGTGAGCTGAGACGGCGCCACTGCACTCCAGCCTGGGCAAAAGAGTGAGACTCTGTCTCAAAAATAAAAACAAATGTCCTCTTCAGCATGAATATAGCTGCTTTGATTCTTGTAACTTCTGTCATCTACAGGCCACAAGCTCCACCACATCTGATCACCCCCCCACCAGCCCCCAGACTCTGTGAGGACGTGGTGATCACGGACAAGGCCTCAGGGCACAGGAAGGCTGAGACCCTGGCACAGCCCGGCACGGCCACGCTACCACCTCTGCACTGTGTCCCATCCTGTGCCGGGAACCTCAGTGGGCTGGCGGCTGGGAGATTCCCTCTCTTCTTAAAGCAAAGAGCCAGTTTGGCCAAGGTGCTCGGCCCTGGCTGCAGGGAGGAAAATCACTTGGGAGCAGAAAACCTGAGGAAGCTGGGTCTCACCTGCAGGGCAGGCAGGTCCCGATCCCGGCTGGTGGGGCTGGTTTTGTGCAGGGGCAGGCCCCTGGGGGTGCCGCTGTGCAGCCGGGGGAGGGTGTGGGGCCCAGACAGTGTTTGCTGCTCTGCGGGGCAGGTCCCAGCGTCTCACCCCAGAGGCCATCGGGACCAGTGGATTCCCTCAGGGAGGGCACCTGGCCTGGCTGTGGGCACCGGAGGAAGTGCAGCCCTGGTGGGTGAAGGGCCTGTGTCCACGTCTGGAGCTTTGCTGCTGTCACCATCATCCTCGGATGACACGGCCTGACTCTGGGGATCATGCTGTCCCCATTTTCACAGTCATTTGATTCCTTAGGCCCAGTCCTGGGAGGACAGATGCGCAGCCTCTGGGCCCTGAGGGGAAATTGTGTCCTTTTCCACCAAGCAACCAGCCCAGTGCTTCAGCCGACCCCACTGCAGGGGCTGGGGGCAGGGGCTCCCACACTGTGCAGTGCCCAGTGGAGGGCCAAAGCCCCACACCTCTGCAAAGGGCAGATAAAGCCAGGATCAGCTTTAGCAGGGACAGGACTCCTGCATCAGAGAAGAGTGGATGTGGCCTGTGGTCGGTGGCCCCTCCTGGAGGAAGACTGTGACTGGCAACAGGCGGGTGCAATCACCAGATAATTGACTGCCAGCTTTTCTACGTGACACTCTCTCCGTGGACAGCCCTCCCTGAGCCCCCTTTCAGAAGCTCCTCCCCACCACCCGAGGGAGCCCCGCACGGCCCAGCCCGACAGTTGAGCGCAGCCATCCCCCTCTTCCCTCTCCTTTCCCATTCTGTGGACTTCCTGGGGCTGCTGTGACGAATGGCCGCAGGCTTGGTGGTTTTAAACAACAGAAATGCATGCTCACGGTCTGGAGGGCAGGAGTCTGAAACCAGCATCACTGGACCAAGGGGCTCCTCTGAGGCCCAGGAGTGGGTCCTGTTGGCTTCTCTTTGCTACCAGCGGCTGTGCACTCCTTGGCTTGCGGCTGCATCGCTCTGACCTTTGTGGACAGCCTCTTCACGGTGCTCTCTTTCTCCGTGGTCCATGGCTTCCTCCGTGTCATCTCCCTCTCGTACAAACCTTGAGACAGTCCTGGCATGAAGGTGGAGATGGATGTCCAGGGCTGTGAATGTGTCTCCTGGAGGTGGGCCCGGCAGATGCCAGGTTCAAGGCAGAGGTGAGGGGTTGGCTTAGGTCTTTCGGGTCTGAGGGGCTCAGGGAGGTGCAATCATCCAAACCAAGTCAGTCCCTGGACAGGGGAGTTCAGAGAAGGAGCAGGGATAGCACCCCGATGGGGATGGCGAGCGCTGTGACCAGGGAGCAGCAGAGAGGAAGGTGCAAACCAAGCCTGATACCCAGGGGGCTGGGGAGAAGGTTCCGAGGAGAGCGGGATGGCTTCCTGTGGCTGGCTCTGGGCCACCATGGCCCTGGTGGGAGCGGCTCTGGACAGTGATGAGAAGGAATCAGGCGGCTCGTGGCCACTGTGGCCCTGGTGGGAGCGGCTCTGGACAGTGATGAGAAGGAATCAGGTGGCTCGTGGCCACTGTGGCCCTGGTAGGAGCAGCTCTGGATAGTGATGAGAAGGAATCAGGTCTCCAGTTTAGGGACTCTGTTCCTGGTGACCCCTGAGCTAAAGGACTAATCAGGGGAATCTGAGTATTTTCCCCGACATGTAAGTCACTGAGGAGGGCGACGGTATGGTCACAGCAGTGCAACGTGCCTTCCTGTCACCTGAGAGGTCACCCAGGGCCTCACCTGGCTGCTTCTGTGAGGCCTCCCTCCCTGGCCAGCCCCAAAGGAAGGTGAGACACTGGGAGGGCAGGGGGAGAACTGGGGGGATGGGGAGGAGTTTGGGGTCAGGCCCTCCCAGAGCTGGTTTTGCGGGAAGTCCAGGTCAAACCACAACCACCTTGTCATGCAAAGAGAGGGCCCAGCAGGGACCGGCCTGGCAGTGCCCTTGTCCCTGTGTATTGGGTGGAAGTGGCGGAGAATTCTATGCTTGAAACTTCTATGCTTGAAACCCAGGGCTGGGTGAGTGGGCTGGAGACCTATATTACTAGCCAGGCAGGCTCCATGTGGCTCTGTTTAGAGTTTCAGTAAGAGTCGGCTCTGTCTGTTCGGTTTGTTTGTTTGTCAATGAAGATTGCTTCTTCCTTTCGAGTCTTTAGAGGAAGAATCACAAAGAGCCTGGGGCTGACTGGAATTTTCTCCTGAGCAGCCGTCCAGCGTCCCCTGGCCGTGTGCAGCATCTCAGTGTGCGAAGCCTTTTGTATACTTCCCTGGAATGTGGTTTTTATTTTGTAACAAAGCAAATCTATCACTGTTGGTTTTCCTTTAACAAACAAATATTGGCTCCAACACATGTCAGAGAAAGTCTACAACAATAAACCCAAGTATCTGTGATTCACGAAGGGAAAAATGATCCTCCCCACTCTTCCCCTCCCGAAACATAGGTCCCGAGATGGGATTTTCAGCCACAGACCCCCCTGGAGCCTGGGTGGGTTTCTATACTTTTGGGTGGTTGAGTTTTTTTCTGTGGCCTGGGGAGGCCCCATCCTGGAGTCCTTTATCTGCTGTTTCCCACATGTCAAGTGGGGCTAGAATCCAATAATGGGAGAGATGGCCCTGCTGTGCTCTAAGGAAGGACCCTGTGCAGAGCTGGTACTTACTGTCACATCTGTGTTTTAAAAAATACAAGGCCAGTGTGTTGATTCTCCCAGGAGCCTTACGGTATCAGCCAGCCCCTGGGCACTGTGGGGCTGGGGTAGCCCTTCCAAGTAGCCCCTATAAGAGCTGGGGCCTTACGGACCTTTACATACCGTATCCTTTCCTATTGGCTTATTTGGGGGAGGAAAACCTTTATCACTCTCCTCAGGTTCTGTTCCTGAGGCCTGCAAATTAAACTGATCAAAGACAGATTTGCAGCAGAAAACATAGCAGAAAATTAAATTTACATTTGAATGTTACATGCATGGAAGCTTCACAGACAGGAAGCCAAAACCCAAAGAAGGGGTGAGACACAGGGACTTATATATCATTTTAACAAAGGGTGATAAATTGTGGAGAAGTCACTGGACAAAGGGGAAAAGGGGGTTTGGACTCCCGGGGTGGTAGATCGTTGGAGGTGATTAAAAAACGTATGTGAGGTAAGGGTTGTATGGTAGGGGCATTTTGTAGTTAAGAGCCATTCTCCTCTGCCTGGTACTGGAAAGAGGAATGCCTTTTCCCAGAGAAATGTGTGCCCTGCTTTTAGGCAGAAAGAGGAGGGCAGAGAGCTCTCCCTGAATCTGTAGCTTCTGAATTGCCTTCAACTCAAAATAATTCTTATGCAAAACTGGCGTATTTTGGGGTCATGGATTACAATCCCCTTCACTAAGGGCTGTTCCCAGAGGGGGTGCAGTTGAACAAGGCAGCAGCCAGCATGCCCAGCAGCCGGATCCCCAGGGATCTGGGTAGGGCCCTCTGACCTCCACCACCAAGACCTCCCAGGCTGACCAGAGTCATCCCTCGAAGCTGACACCCCATTGGCCAATGCCAGTTACATCGGCTTCACCATCGAGAGGTATTTTTTCAAGGAAAACATTTGCCTGAACAAGAATGCAGGATTGCACCGCAGCCTTTGCTGAAGGCAGCAGTGGCTTCTGGTCGGATCTCACATGCCCTCCCTCCCCTGCAAAGCGTGGCCAATTCCCCAGGGGCTGGCGTCCCGCTCTCATTCCACTGATGTCACAGGAGCTCTGAGTTTGGTTCTTGCAACATCTGAGTTTGTTTTATGGCAGCCGTGGGTTCCCAGGGCAAAGCTCCCACAGAAACTCAGCCCAGGTCCAATTAATGGAGCATGCTCCCCCTTCTCTCCAGCTGCTGCAGAAGCCCCCACCCAGCAGAGAACCAATCTTGCTGGGGAGCCAGGGCTCCCAACAGGGACCCCCAGAGACACTGGCAGACAGGTGAGCCGGCACTCAGGGCCACACAGGCAGCTGGAGGGTGTCCCTGGGCAGGGTCTGCTCATCCCTGTGGCTGGTGGGGGCTTGTCAGAATCACAGGGACTGAAGCTGGGGGAAGTGGCTCAGCAGTGGCTGGCTGGGCCTTCCAAAAGACCCCTGGCTGCCATGAGGATGCAGCATCGGGGACCAGCCACCTCCAGGCCACCTCCAGACTATCATCTGTAGGCCACGTTCAGGCCATCTCTAGGCCATCATCTCCAGGCGACCTCCAGGCAGGATGCCCAGTCGTCTCTGTGCTTTACTCTACTCTTCCTCTCCTGTCTCTGGCGTGGTCTGCAAGGGCCTCTTCCCCACTGCCTCTTTCTCTGGTCTTCAGATACATCATCTAAAAGTCCCAGGGAGGATTGCTTGGTGATGTGAAACCTCCCTGGCATGTTCACCGCTGGTCTGTTAACCTGGGAGTTCCCATCTTGGGCTTAGGTGCCTGGAGGCTATGAATGGAGCTGAGCTGTGAGCCGGGCTCCTCTTGGGGGCATCAGGGTGGAGAGGAAGGGATATGGGCATGGGGCGGTTTGGATGGAGAGGGCAGGGGTGGGGAGGAGGCAGGGGAGGGGTGGGGGGAGGCAGAGGAGGGGGAAGGATGGAGAGGGGCAGGGGAGGGGCAGGGGTGGGGGGCAGGGGAGAGGGAGGGGCAGGGGAGAGGCAGGGGTTGAAGGGGAGGCAGGGGAGTGCAGGGGAGGGGCAAGGGAGCGGAGGAGGCAGGGGAGGGGCAGGGGTTGAGGTGGAGGCAGGGGAGGGCAGGGAAGGGCAGGAGTGGGGGGTAAGAAGGGGAGAGGCAGGGGTTGAGGGGGAGGCCAGGGGAGGGCAGGGGAGGGGCAGGGGTGGGAGAGGAGGCAGGGGAGGTGCAGGGGTAGGGAAGGGCGGGTTGGGGAGGAGGTAGGGGAGGGATAGGGGTGGGGTGGGGTGGAGGCAGAGGAGGGCAGGCGGGGAGGAGGCAGGGGAGGGTAGGGGTGGGGGGTATGCAGGGGAGGGGGAAGGATGGGGAGGGACAGGGGAGGGGCAGGGGTGGGGAGGGGCAGGGGACAGGCAGGGGTTGAGGGGGAGGCAGGGTAGGGCAGAGGAGGGGCAGGGGTGGGGAGGGGCAGGAGGAGGTAGGGGAAGGGTAGGGGTGGGGTAGAGGCAGGGGAGGGCAAGGGTGGGGTAGAGGCAGGGAAGGGCAGGTTTGGGGAGGAGGCAGAGGAGGGGCAGGGGAGGGGCAGGGGTGGGGAGGAGGCAGGGAAGGGCAGGGGAGGGACCGGGGTAAGGAGGGGCAGGGGTGTGGAGGAGGCAGGGCAGGAGCAGGAGTCGGGAGGGGCAGGGGTGGGGGTAGCGCTGCAGAAGGGTGGTGTTCATGTATGGGTGTCTGTTTCTGTTCCCTCCAACAGAGCTCCTGGTGTAGGCTGTGTGGGTCCCTCTGGGCAGTGTCCACCTCCAGGGCTTCCCTCTGCTTTGGGTAGTGCTTGGACATGGTGGAGGGGTAGGCCCTGCCCTTGAGCCAGTGGCAACATCCTCCTGGTTCCTCAAATTCCCCCTGCAGCTGCCTGATCCAGTCCCCCTTCCCTACGAGGGCTGATTGGACCCGAGGATCCAGGGAGCTTGTCTTCCACCCTGGAAGGAACTCTCTGTAGGAGGCACCGACGCCTGCACTGGGCTGACGGTCACCCCCATCCCAGGGGCGTCCAGCCCCCAGGCTCTGCAGCACCTGGCTGTGGCTCGGCCCTGCCTCCTCGGGTCTTGGTGGGCTTCTCTGTCTTTGCTCATGGCACAGTGTAGCGACCCCACCTTGAGCTCTCCCCTCATTAAGAGGGATCCCATGGGGAGGGGCTCACAGCCAAACCCAGCTCAAGGGCTGTGCCCCAGGGCTGGTCTCGGTTGGGTGGAAGAAATAAGCAGGGGTTTCTGAGGAGGCTGGCCCATCTCAGCCCCTGCTGCTGATCCTGGCCTTCAGGCCAAGAGCTCCATGGCCGAGGGACAGCTCCTATTTAGGGACCACCCAGGGTTTCTGGGCATTACCGTCAGAGTCTGAGTTTGAAAAGGATGATGGCAGGGGGTTGGCAGGGTATCACCGCTGGTCTCAGGTGAGGTGAGTGATGGCATTTCTCCACTGACCAGCTTGGGCGTGGGATCTCAGAGGTGTCCATGGGACAGGAGTGCCCATCTACCACACTCTCAATGGAATGTGGCGGTGGCTCAAAGCAGCTCCAGAGGCAACTGTTAGGTCAGCCCCTGGCCCTGCTCCAAAGCAGGTGTGAGCTGGGGGTGAGGGATCTTACTTCTATGTAAAATGGGGTGTTTCACACCTCCTGAGGGTGTTAAGAGGATAAGGTGCACAGAGCAGCTTCTGCGCCCAGTCAGGCTGAATGAGTGTTAAGTATTCATGTGCTCCCTGATGCCCCCTGGCCCGCGGCAGGCAGCGGTGGGTGGGCCTGTCACTGACAGTGAGTCTGGTGCATAGACTGTAGTGATGGCTCATGCCCCCACTCTCTGGGTCCCACCTTTGCTGTGTGACGTGGGACACCGCAGGCTCCAATAATGACCCAGTCACGTGACTGTCTTTGGCCAAAGGGATGTCAACAAACATGGCCCAGGCCCAGGCCCAGGCTTCAGGAGTGAGGTTGTGTGGCTGGACTTGTTTCCTCTGGTGCCTCTACCACCACCATTAGACCATGCCTGGGCTAGTCTGATGGAGGAAGGAGGTGTGCGTGCACTGGTGCTGAGTCACCCGCAGCCAACCCCAGTGTGGGAGCTCGCCCAGACAAGTTCAAGACAAATACAGAGAAAAATACACCTACACATATCAGTCAGATTGCTGAAAACTAAAGACAAAGACAAAATTTTAAAAGCAGACAAAAGGCAACTGCTTTCAAAGGAAAGCAAAACTTACAGCTAACTTTCCCAAGGAGACAATGGAAGCCGGGAGACAATGGAATGAGATTGTTAAAAAGTTTAGAGAGAAATCGCAGCTGTCTCCTGGCGTGCAGAGTGGGTTGGTCCCAGGACCTCCTGGAGATGCCAAAATCTGCAGATGCTCAAGTCCGTGCTGCAAAATGGTACAGTGTTTGCATATCACCTCCACACACCCTCCCATACGCTTCAGATCGTCTCTGTTACTTACAATACCTGATGTGCTGTAAATGCTATGTAAAGAGTCAGTATACTGTGTTGTTGAGGGAATCATAGCAAGAAAAAATCTGCATATGTTCCATACAGATGCAATTTCTGTTCCCAGTATTTTTCATTAGTGGTTGGTTGAACCCATGGAGATGGAGGGCTGGCTGTAAGTTCCAACCAAGGGTGTTTTGAGGGTTAAATTTATTTAAATTTGTATTCTGAGATCATTTTAGACCTTCTACACAAGAAGCATTATGAAAATAGTCCAAGAGTCCACATATTCACTGAGCTTCCCCAATGTGAATGTATTACATAGCCATGACACAATTATCAAAACTAAAAAGTTGTTGGTACGTTACTATCAAAGAACCAACAAGCTCTAGCAGCATTTCACCCGTTCTTCACTAACATCTTTTTCTGTTCCAGGATCCCATCATGCTTCTCCTGTCAAATCTCCTTCGTCTCCTCACATCTGGGACTGTTTCTCCGTGCGTCCTGGCCTTTCACGACCTGGACACTCTTGAAGAGGATTGCCAACGATGTTGGAGAGTGACCTGCAGTGGGGGTTGGGTTTGTCTGAGGCTTACTCACGACTGCGGTGGGTTATGGACTTGTGGAGAGAAAACCACGTACACGAGTTCCCTTTCATGACATCATATCAGGGTGCAGGGTATTGCCCTGACTTACCACTGTGATGTCACCTTTGATCACTTGGGCAAGGTGAAGTCTGTGCATTTCTCCAATATAAAGTTATTATTTTCCCCCTTTCTTGCTCAATTCATGGAAACTGAGTCACTAAATTCAGTCCACACTCAAGGGGAGTGACATTAAGCTCCGTCTCCTAGAAACAGGGAGATAAATGAGTGTGAGGACTCATGCTGCAGTCACTGCAATAATTACTATGTTGAGTTACCTAAATATCCTGTTTTTCCTTAAAATTCTGTGCACAAATGTTAGCATTTATCAGTGGTGACAGCAGCGATTACTACTGTAATGTCATAACAACGATTTTCTATTTTCCTTATTCCTTCTACGTTTATCCGCTGGAATTTTTCTGTAGTTAAGAGTTGCCCCTTCTTATGAATTTACATATTCAATCATTAATCAAATCCATGTGGACTCCTGGGTATTCATTTTTCCTTTGGGCTTTAAGTCAATAATATTGTAATTTATGTCATTGCTCAGTAACCAACTATCTTATATCGAGGAAAAATACCCTGTAAAAATGAAGTCAAAATACAAGCATTTCAGACACAGGAAAATAGAAAGTGTTTGCTTCCAACCAGGGGCACTGGAAGGCATTCCCAGGGGGCTGCTCTGATGAGGGGCGGCCGTGGCCCACAGAACACAGCACAGAGAGGGGGCGTGGAGGCCTTGGGGGGTAGGGATCACCAGAGTCACAGGACATCAGCGTCACATGACAGGCCTCACGGTTTAGAAGCAGGGGGTTAACACTCATGGAAACCACAGCAGAAGGTGTAGGAGGGAGATGCATTCATCTTCTGTGGCTGCGTAGAAATCACTGTGAGTTTAGCAGCTTGAGAACACACACCTGCACTCACGGACGGCATCTGGTGTCAGAAGTCTGGGGGCTCCGCTGGATTTGCTGCTCAGGGTCTCTCGGCCAGAGTCCAGGCGCTGGCCGGCTGGGCTCTGAGCGGGAGGCCTGGGAGAGGACCCGCTTCTGAGCCCATTACTGTTGTCGGCAGAATTCAGGTTTTTGCAGTTGTGAACCCAGGGCCCCCTCTCCCTCCTGGCTGTCAGCTGGAGCTTCTGCTCCTGAAGGCCCCACATTCCTCATCATCCTCCCCTTCATCTCCAAGCCAGTGAATTGCTGCAGCACAGGCCAGGGAACGTTCTCTGCCCTCGAAGACCCATGCGCTCAGACTGGGCCCATCCAGATGATCTCCGTATCATAAGTCCACGACCCTCTTTAAGGTCTCTTTTCTACTGTGTAATATGTAACATAACATACTCATGGGATCTAGGGATTCGAACAAACACATCTTTGGGGGAGGGGTCATTCTATCTGTCACTGGGAATCATGGAATTAAAGAGTTCAAAGGTCCTGGCATTGTCTGGGGAGAGGTAAAAAACTAACTTCCATTAGATTCTTAAAAATCAAAGATGCATATTGTAATTTCTGAAGTCACCACTAATAGAACACTAAAAGAATCTGTAGCAAGCTAGCGAATAGAAGGAGAGTATAAAATAATAGTTAATAAAGCAAAAAAAGAACATAATAAAGGAGAAGAAAAGATGGAACAGAAAGAGAAGCCACCTGCAGGATGAACGTGGAAACCCCACATATTTTCAAGATTACATCAATGGCAAAGGAACAAACACTCAAAGTCGAATATTGTCAGCGTTGGTTTAGAAAAGGCAGCAACATCCAGTAACATTCTGCCTATGGAGGATCCATCTAAATATACACGGAAAAATGGCAAGTAAAGGAATGCAAAAATACGTCATTTAAACACTAAGAAGAAGAAAGCTGCTACAGTTGCCGTGATGTCAAAGTAGCTGAGAAGCCACAGAGATGACCGTGGTTCAGCAGCACGGTCTTGGAGACAGTCTTGCTCTGTCTCCCAGGCTGGAGCGCAGTGGCGCGATCTCGGCTCAGTGCAACCTCCACCTCCTGGGTTCAAGCGATTCTCCCGCCTCAGCCTCCCGAGTAGCTAGGATTAGAGGTGCTCACCACCACGCCCCACTAATTTTTGTATTTTTAGTAGAGACGAGGTTTCGCCATGTTGGCCAGGCTGGCCTCGAATTCCTGACCTCAGGTGATCCACCCGCCTCGGCCTCCCAAAGTGCTGGGATGACAGGTGTGAGGCATCGTGCCCGGCGGGAAGGCCTTTCGATAAGCGGTGCTGTGTGGGTGGGAGGGCTTTTCAGTGGGCCGCGTTGCATGGATGGGATCTCTAACCAGGGAAAATGACCCCGTTCTCACCTCCCATCATTCTGAAGTATCAGTTCCATATGGATTATCGCTCTCAAGATAGAATAACAGAGATTTTAGAATGTGACATAGAGAAATACATAATCGTGATATTTTACACAGCCCAGAAGTGTGTATCGTAAGGTCTACGTGAAGTTTAAGGACTTCTGTTATCCAAAGACACTGTGAGGACTGAAAAGCCACACGGTGAGAGGGGCTACAGCACGCGCCATTTCTTAGGGTTGGTGGAGGACTTCTGTCGAGAATGTACGAAGAACTCTGACGAATCACTGAGAATAAAGCACCCGCCTGGCAGAGGCGTGGACAGACTGAGGCGTGTCTCGATGGGGGTGTCCAGTGACCACTGGGAGGGGCCCAACCTCACCCATCATCCGGGAGGTGCAGACCAAACCCTGAGACGCCGTCCTACCCCAGAGAGGCCAACATTTCAGAGATGGACAGCTCCAGGCGGTGGGCAGAGTGCTATGGCCAGTATGGAAAACGGTGGCCGGCATCCACTCCCGTCTAACGTTTCGTACCTGGGACCCGGCAGTTCCAGGCCTCAGTGTGCATTCTGGGCAGGAAGCACCTACTCATGTTCACCCAAAGACGTGAGGTTGTTTAGAGCAGCGTTATTCCCAACACCCCTGAACTGGAAAGAGCTCAGATGACCGCTGGCCGTGGGGTGGGGGTGGAACATCCACAAACTAGAACTCGGGGCAGCCACGAGACCAGCTCCTGGACGTGCAGCCACGTGGCTGCACCTCACACCCGGGAAGCACCTGTCGGGAGGCGCTGTCCCTCCCAGGCTCCTGCAAGCGTGGGGTGGGCACCTGGGATGAAGGGCGTCCTTCGTGCCGTGGCTCACTGCGGGTTTACTGCAGCCCTTCTCCGGGGTCCCCGGCCGTGAGGTTCCATCCCCATGGTGCCTCGACGTCCCAGCAGACTCATCGTCCTTCCCTTGCTTGCTCCACCTCCAAACCTTCCTCCCGCTCTGTGTCCCACAGGCTGCCCGGCAGGAGAGCTACAGGGTGGCCCATGAGGAGCTGAGGACACACACTGTCCTCCCTGTGCAGAATAAGGACAGAATCTCCCTCTTCTCTTTTCTTTAAGGTTTTTCTCTGTCCTTTTCAAATGTATGTAAATCTGCTTTCCAGCTAAGGAAGCCTCTGCCCAGGTTCACAACTCAGGAACGTTTCCTTGGGAGAGCAGCACCTCAGAGGAGCGGGCCTCACTTGCCAAACTGCAAACCCCGAGGAAGGCACAAGTGCGCAGTGCACACTCTGCTGTAAGGAGTGAGGTTTCTGTCTCCGCGATGCCTTCAGTGGGCTGCCCCGGCCACACCTCGCATCCTGGCTTACTCGGTAATAGAATTGCTTTTTCTCTTCCACCTTTCTGGAGAGGTTTTCCGGGTTGGAAAATACGCTGTGTTAGATTCTGTTTCCCCAGCAGACCTCTGCCAGGAGATGACAGCCGGGCGGAGAGCGGGCTCGAGGGCCTCTGCTGGGCCCCGGGAGCCGCCCACTCCAGCCTGGGTACTGTGCCCATCCCAACTGCGTGTGGGTCACTCTGTGCTAAACTCCCCTCCACTCCCAGGTTTGTGTCTCCCTCAGTCAGGCTCCGACCCGCCCTGGGAAGGAGCGTCTGCCTTGTTAGAGCCGGTTGCCGTGTGGAGGCTGCACTTGCTCCCGGTGGTCAAGGCCACACCAAGTGTCAGGAGTTCCAGGCCCTGCAGCAGCTGAACCTCTTCCCCTGGCTGCCGCACACGCTCTGCAAGACAAGACCTCACTGGCTCACAAGCCTCGCCCAGGGGCCGACCGCGGGATCCCGGGGACAAGGGCTTTGCCCTGTGCCTTGGAACTGAGGACACAAACTTTTCTTTATCTCTCCAAATGCTCTTTGCACAGTGCATGGCGGGTCAGCAACGTAGCCTGGGTTAGCTCTGCCCCGTGTGGGACGGCCAGGCCAGGCACAGCCTCCAAGATGCCTGGTCACCCTGCTGGAGCTCCAGGCAACACCCAGCCTTGTCTCCTCAGCCACGCTGGCCATGCCTGGACATTCATCAGACCTTCCCCCTCAGGGACCCTCAGGAGTACGTTCCCCAGGGGTCCTTCACTTCCCCAGCCCTTGTGCAGTCGTCAGGGACCATACATGATGGTTATGGAGGAGTGTTCACCGGCAGAGGCAGAGAGGAGAGGAATCTGCAGAGACAGAAGGGGCCAACCCACAGCCCAGCCTTGGCAGCCGGCAGTGGGAGATGAGCTCACGTGTATGTGTATCTGGAATGAGCGGCTGGGGCCGGATGCCCACGGGCCGGGCGTGGAGGAAACTGGTGCAGAGGTCGGGGAAAGGCTGGTGTGGGAGGCACCGTGCTGCACCGGCTGGAAGTGGCCCCCGGAGGCTTCACAGCTGCCTCGGGTGGGCATAGGATTCCCACGGAACTGGGACGGGGGCACGGGGCCAGGCTGGTTGCTGGTCTCCAGGGCCAGGAGGACCAGGCTTGGGGGCCCCACCCCACGTCCAGTTGCAGCGAGGGCTGCGTCCCTCCCCCACCAGCTGGGCCTGAGTCACCTCCGTGGCTGCTCTGTTCCCAGGCCCCACTGACCCGCCAGAGCCTGGAGGGCCGCCAACTGCATGCAACCTCCCTTCTCCAGCCTCCAGTTCCTCTCCCCAGCACCTTCTGTTCTCCTTCACCCCACAGGTCCAAGTCTGAACCCCGAGGACCCGTGAGGTGGCCGGGAAGACAGGACTAGGTGGAGGGGGTTGGACTCTCACTCCTCTGTTTAATTCAGTGTGAACTTTCCACAATGGGCTGGAAACGCATCTGAGCCCATGCTGACTTCTGGGCAACCCTTGGCCTGAGGGTCCTTCGCTGCCAGAAGGAAGTTGTGCCACCGCCACCCCCGTCAGGCTGTCCCCCTCACCAGGCCACCCAGCGGGAGCACCTCCCTGGCAGCAGCTCACACACCTCCTCTCATACGTGCCAATACCGCAGCCTCGCATCTCAGAGGGGCCGAGTGCACACCACCACCTGCCCCACTGCTGACCCGGAGGCCCCAGGAGTGGCCCAGGCAGAGAGGACTCGAGCTGAGTCCTGTGCAGCCCCCTTGCCCCAGAGACCCTTCCTTCAGTGATTCTTTTTTTTTTAGATGGAGTCTTGCTGTTGTCACCCAGGCTGGAGTGCAATGGCACGATCTTGGCTCACTGCAACCTCCGCCTCCCGGGTTCAAGTGATTCTCCTGCCTCAGCTTCCTGAGTAGCTGGGATTACAGGTGCCCGCCGCCACGGCCAGCTAATTTTTGTATTTTTTTAGTAGAGACGGGGTTTCACCATGTTGGCCAGGCTGGTCTCGAACTCCTGACCTCATGATCCGCCCGCCTCGGCCTCCTAAAGTGCTGGGATTACAGGCGTAAGCCACTGTGCCCGGCCCCTTCAGTGTTTCTTCTATAGCCAAGCTGCTGGTGCTGGGGAAACCAAGACGCCTGGAACCCTGATTTCTGACGTGAGGGATAGAACTCCTGATGTCATAGGAAGACACGGGCTCATGGGAGCCGACAGCGCCTGGTTTAGGAAGACACAGGCTCATGGGTGCGGACACCGCCTGGTTTACAGAGGAATGTCGTGAGGAATGTGGTGAGGAATGTCACGTTCCCGCACCTCCTTGGGCTCTGAACTCTGAGAATCTGTGAAAATCCCCCAAAGGCCATTCAAGATAAAAGGAACTGAAAAGGCCACCCCCTCCCAGTCCCCATCACATCAAAGCACAGATGGGAATTAGATTCCAGGCCAGCAGACGGTGGGAGGTCCTCCTCTCTCCACCCCGCGCTCAGAGGTACTTTGTGGGTCCAGTGACAACTGGCTGGTTCCACTGTAGCCCCTGACAGCCACACCTGGAGTCAGATGCACAAGTCACAGCTGCCTTCGGCTCCTGCCATCAGCTCCTCAGGGCCCCTTTCAGAGCAATCCAGTCTCTCATGGAGGAACTCCTGGTCTCTTCTGGGTGAACACTTCCATGGATGAATTCCGCGTTTCTCTCCTCTCAGGGGTCCCCGCCCTGGGGCCTCTCCCCGCTTCTCTGCTGCTCAAACAGGGTTTCTCCTGGGGAGTGAGAGCTGGGCCCACGCCTTGCCTCTTCCCCTCCCAAGGCCTGGTGCAAACCGTGTGCTCCTCCAGGACTGGGAACCCAGAAATCCTTTCAGTGCGGCCGGCTCTGGCAGACCAAGGATTGGCCGCTCACTATGGCCCGGCGACACTGCGCCAGTCAGGCTCCTCGGGCTTGACAGGGAGGACCGAGGTTGAAGGAGGCCCCCTTTGCTCCAGCCGGGACCTGGCCCAACTCCAGAGGCCGCAGCCTCAGCCCCCAGGGGCAGAGGTCTGTGGGGTGCCAGAAATCACCTGGCAGCATTACGTATCCGGCACTCCTGGGACCCCAGAGAGTAGGAGGGGAGGGAGGGCAACAGCGCGGCCCTGCTGTGGGGATGCTGGCAAGTCCCGTCCGCTCTTCCCACCCACAGCCTCGTTCTCCACCATCCCGTCTCCAGGCTGCTGGAATCAAATGGCTGGGATCGCTGCCTCGTGTTTTCAGGAGAAAGAGCAAACCTGACCATTCATAGACAGGGCAAGTCAGCCTCGTCCGGCCCCGTGTCCCGGTCAGGGAATTCCAGTCCACCCTGGCTCCACCCGGCCCAATCTCTTAGGGCAGCACCCGTGGGGTCACAGCTTCTCCGTGGGGTCACAGCTTCTCCGAGAGGCAAAGCTCAGCTTCACGGGGGGGGCTCTGGAAGAACAGTTTCCTGGGTCCCAGGCCCTACCCCTTTTTCAAACATCGCTTTGCTCTCTGATGCAGCTCCAGCCCCAGCCCCTGCCCCTGGCGACTCCCCCTGGCCTCCTGGTGCTTGCCCCAGGCCCCGGCCCAGGCTGAGCTCACAGGCTTCCCTGCCCCATCTCAGGCGCCTCTCCATCCTCTCCTCTACCCTGCAGCCGGGCCTGGTCCAGCGGCCCTGGGAGGGACTGCCGCGACACGTCTCACTGGTCGCTCGTGGAAGCGCACTGGGTGATTTTGCCGGCCGTCCCCGCGTGTTCAAGGGACTGTCATGGGCTCCGCAGACAGTGGGAAAGCGCTCCCAGCAGCCACTGGGAACTTGGCCGCCTGCACCCCATTGTCCACATTCCGGCCCCGCTTCCTTTGGTCGTGAACCAGCAGAAGTTGCTGAGATCTGTTTCCCCCATCAGGGTTCAAATGACCTGGGTGAGTCATATTGTGGCCACTTCCTTTTGGATACACTCACCAAATATCCACAATTTTACTCCCGGCAGCCAAGAAATTTCCATCTGTTCAGAACATACAATTAAAAATACATCCAAAGTGAAAGGAACTTATGACTCAGCAGGGCCCCGAGAGTGACTCACCGGCCGGGAGCCATTGGCCCGTGTTTCTGGCCCCGCACTCCTTTCTCATTGACTCAGCAGACACTCGCCAAGCTCCTACTGTGTGTCAGGCACCACGCAGAGCTCACACCGATGGCCAGAGGCCCAGTGTGCACGCTCAGGAGCGCCCAGTCTGGTGAGAGAAGGAGCGGTGGTCACAGCACAAGCCAGGCTGTGGCTGGGCTGGGGCTGGGTGTGGAGAGTGGGCGACGCCCCCGGACATGGCACGAAGGACGCCCTTCATGCCAGGTGCCCACCCCACGCTTGCAGGAGCCTGGGAGGGACAGCACCCCCCGACAGGTGCTTCCCGGGTGTGAGGTGCAGCCATGTGGCTGCGCGTCCAGGAGCTGGTCTCGTGGCCGCCCCGAGTTCTAGTTTGTGGATGTTCCACCCCCACCCCACGGCCAGCAGTCATCTGAGCTCTTTCCAGTTCAGGGGTGTTGGGAATAACGCTGCTCTAAACAACCTCACGTCTTTGGGTGAACATGAGTAGGTGCTTTCTGCCCAGAACGCACACTGAGGCCTGGAACTGCCGGGTCCCAGGTACGAAACGTTAGACGGGAGTGGATGCCGGCCACCGTTTTCCATACTGGCCATAGCACTCTGCCCACCGCCTGGAGCTGTCCATCTCTGAAATGTTGGCCTCTCTGGGGTAGGACGGCGTCTCAGGGTTTGGTCTGCACCTCCCGGATGATGGGTGAGGTTGGGCCCCTCCCAGTGGTCACTGGACACCCCCATTGAGACACGCCTCAGTCTGTCCACGCCTCTGCCAGGCGGGTGCTTTATTCTCAGTGATTCGTCAGAGTTCTTCGTACATTCTCGACAGAAGTCCTCCACCAACCCTAAGAAATGGCACGTGCTGTAGCCCCTCTCACCGTGTGGCTTTTCAGTCCTCACAGTGCCTTTGTGAGGAGGCCGTGGAGATGGAGGTGTTTCCCTGACTGTGTTCTTGCTGGGAAAAAGGACTCACGGGGCTTCTCTGTGACAGACCAGGTGCCTGCAGAATCCACACTCCACAGACCAGTGTCCCCAAGTCACCGCCCTGGGTGTGGGAGAGTTGTCACCGAACCCAGGAACAGAGCTGTCCAGCAGGCGCCGACTCAGGCCGGGAGGGTGACGCTGGGCCCCATGGAGGGGCGTTGGGAAGCGCCCACTCGCCCTGGGGGGTTCCGTGGGGCTCAGCCTCTCCTGCTCAAAGTCCAGACCTGATTTCTGCACTCAGGGCACAATGCACTTTGGGATGAGAGAGTGGCCTTTTGTGGGCCCTGGGGGCCCTTGTCGGTGGGACCACCCTCCCCTCCTGGGGCCGCTGTAGTGATTTTCAAAAGAAAATAAAACACAGATGAGGGTTTCTCAGAGTTTAAAAGCAACGCAAACCTGACTGTGTGCCCGGCAGCCAAGAAGAGGCCTAGACGTCTGAGATCAGCCAGGATCATTAAGGACAAAGATGCTCAAAGGAATTTGATGGAGAAAACCCCACAGAGGCAGTCAGAAATCCCAGCTCTCAGCGAGCAGCTGATGCTTGAGGATGTTCACAGCAGTCACTGCTGGGTCCTGGGCGCACCGGTGGGGCTGTGTTCCGGGGTCCCAGTGCCCCTGCAGGGAGGGCCCGCTGGCAGCTCTTTCCTGCTGACCTCTCTCTCCCTGCTGGCGTGGTCCGGTTGCTTCTCTCTCCTGCTCACAGAGAGGGGTCCCCTCTGCACCCTTGCTCTGTCCCCAAAGTCCTGATGCCACCCCAAAGGCGCCGACGTGAGAGGGGTGGTATGTCCTGGGTCTGGGGACGGGTGGGGCGTGGCTGGATGCAGGTGGGGGCCTGGGCAGAGCTTGGTGCCAGGTGATCAGGGAGGTGGGCGGGGGCTTCGCAGACCTCCTCACCCTGCTCCTAAGGGAAGGAGGCCCAGCCCCACTCTTGTGTCCCCGGGTAGGAGTGCCGGGAGAAGCACATGATGAACGTAGAGTCACAGCTCAGAGGTGACGCTGGGTTGAAAGCAACATTTTCAAATAAAATCTGTTGAAATTCAGACAGGCAGGACACGGGGGAGCTGGCCTAGGACCTGAAACCCAAACCTTGCAGGGCAGGGAGCTCACCAAGGCCATGCCAGGCAGGGTGACTCAGGCACCCCCTTCCCCTCCTGCCAAGACCCTTGAGTTTCACTAAGAGCCCCCTTGCTGTCAGCGTGCCCCTGCGGGGGGCCCTTCCCGCACGACCAGGCAGTCGGGCCTCTGGGTCAGCCTTCTCGGCCAGATGACTTGCAGGTGACCAGGGCTGTGGGGGGCAGCTGAGGCAGCAGGGAGGAAGGTCACTGGGGACCCCGAGCGCTGGCTCTGGCCCATCTGGGTCCTCAGGTGGTTGGCTCAGCCAGAGGCACCGCGGCTGCCTAGAGATGGTGGAGCTGGGAACAGGGGCTGGGCGGGCGTCAGGCTGAGCTCACAGCGATCTTTGCTTATCAAAGAGGGAGAGGTTTTCCGCAGGGAGACTTAGGACTTCGAGTGGGGCTTGGATTTTTGGGATTCCAGCCTGGCAGGGTGGCTTCTTGTGAGTCCTGGGCCCTTCCTTGGGCAGCCCACATGCCCCATTTTATGAGGCCGCTAAGACATCTGGACTCTGTCCCGTGGCTGCTGGAGGCATCTGCCTGCCTCTCCCGTCTCTGGGACAAGAGAGGGTTGGGGTAGCAGCCTGCCCAGTCTCTAATAGCAGGAAGGGTACCCAGGGCACCCTCCCCTCAGCCTCCAGGAGTAAGTGCCTCAGCTTCCCCTCCTCCCTACCCCGGGGCCTCGAGGTGGGGCCCCCAAGATTGTTTTCGGCTCAGCCCTCGCACAGAGCCTGAGGCTGATCTTAGCAATGGCCTCTGGCCCCCGCAAGGCTGCAGTACCCCAGGCCCTTCACCCTGCCCCAGGCACATACGAGGACCCAGCCTTGGCCCCTAATGGAAGCCCCAAAGCCAGCCCAGCGTCCTCGCCAGCTGCCCAGCTTTGCCTTCTGCTCAGGCCCCCAGAGCCACAGCCCCCGACACTCTTCCCTTCATAGATGTAACATTTTCTCTTCCTGTCTGTGCAATTTTTTTAACTTAAAAATTTTTGTGACATTTCTCCCTTTGTGGCACCTTTTCAATTCCCCTGAAATGTTCTGCTTCAATGTTTGTATGAGTTCCCTGTGGCTGCTGTGACAAATGACCACAAAACCAGTGGCTTAAAACAACACAGATTCGGCTGGCACGGTGGCTCACGCCTGTAATCCCAGCACTTCGGGAGGCCGAGGCGGGTGGATCACCTGAGGTCAGGAGTTTGAGACCAGCCTGGCCAACATGGTGAAACCCCATCTCTACTAAAAATACAAAAATTAACCAGGTGTGGTGGTGGGTGCCTGTAGTCCCAGCTACTGGGAGGCTGAGGCAGGAGAATTGCTTGAATCTGGGAGATGGAGGTTGCAGTGACCTGAGATCATACCACTGCACTCCAGCCTGAGTGACACAGCAAGAGTCCGTCTCAAAAAAAAAAAAAAAAAAGATTCATGATCTCGTGGCTCTGCAGGAGTCACTCAGGGTGGGCAGGGCCGGCTCCTCCCAGCCCCCAGGAGAATTGCCCTCCTGCCTTTCCTTGCCCACAGTCCCTGCTGTGGTCCTGTGCCTCGCCCCTGGCCCTCCTGCCTCCCTGGATAAGGGCCCTAAAGATTACCAGCAGATAACCAGAGGACCTCCCGTGTCAGAGGGCCTGGTCTTCATCACAGCGACCACGTCTACTCTGCACAGAGCCACACATTCCTGGGAGGGAGCTGGGTGTGATCACTGCAAAGACCGAGTTCACCCTGCCCAGAGCCACACATTCCTGGCAGGGAGCTGGGCGTGGAGGTTTTATGGGACGAGTATTCTGCTTAACACGATGTGCTGATAAAACCTCATTGTGTCTGGGGAAGATTTTGGTGGGGGCTGCTTTCCCCCTTCACCCTCCCTGAAGGCCTGGGCCTTGTCTCTGGTTCTGAGATGTCCATGTTTCCCTCTGGGCGGGGGAGGGCAGCAGGGCCCGGGGGAAACGGGAGCGGGGGCCGCACCTGAGTTATCAGACTGCACTGATGAGGATGAGGACAGGGACCTGTGTCCGAGGGGGTGGGGACAGTGGTGAGTGGATATTGTGAGGCTTCCTGGACACCAAGACGACCCGCACGATCCGCCTGCCCAGAGCCGCCTCCTCAGTTCCCACGTAATGAATTCGGGGATGGCTGGGTCTGGTCTAAGCAGTGAACGATTGCTGGTCCTGGTTGGACGTCCCTGGGGTGTGGATGGCAAGAGGGCAAAGCCACACTTGCCTGTCCTGGTGAACCTCAGAACAAACCTTTGCTTTGAGGCCCTGGGGAGTTCTCTGGGGACCGTATCCAGGAGGAGGGAGCGCCCTCTGCACAGGCTGGCGGCTTCCGGCTCTCAGGGTCTCCTGGAGGAATCGTCTCCCCAGCAGGACCTCCCACTCCCACCTAGAGCAGCTCCCATCCCCTCCCTCTCAGGCCTGTGCCAGCCGTCACGATGCCTTCACCTCCTTCTCACCTGCACGGAAGGAAGGCCCAAGACAGCAGTGGGGCCCGTCCTGTTTCCCTGCCCCTGAGGCCTCACCTGGTGCCCATGAGGACGCAGGGATGGTCGGGGATGTGGGGCTTCCCGCCCTCCAAGTGCCTAAAGCTCACACTGCAGTTTAAAGGCTCACTTATATTTGGCCACACACATTGCAAACCGCCTGTGCTAACGCTCGCGTGTGCCTGAAATTGCAAATAGGATGTCTTTTGTTCCATTGCGTTTTCTGGCTGGTGTACATGAGGGAGTGGGAGGTAGAGCCCCTTTCAGGACTCCTGGGGAGAGCCAGAGGAGGCATTAAACGCTGAGCTGAGGAAGGCATCTCCCTGGGGCCTTGACCCCTGGTAAGGTTCAGTGGGATTGGCCCTGCCCTTGGCTGCTTCCTGTGCAGGGGCAACCCACGCACAGACCCCGCTTCATGCAGCTCTCCTGCTCTGCGCCCAGACCAGCCCGCCTTCCCAGGGACTGCAGGGCTGGCCCCCACCCCCTCAGAAGCCCCGAGCCACCTCTGCTGCCAGGACACTCCCCTCCCTGTCCATCTGCTCGGCTTCTCATTCCTGGGCTGTGCCCCAGATTCCCGAAGGCTGAGACCGCCATGCACGCTGCCCTAAGCCCCCCACCTCTCTGTGGCCCTCTGGAGAGCTGGTGGACTAGAGCTTTGCTGTCCGATTCCCCAGCTGCAAATCCAAGCTCTATGATGCTCAGCCGTGCGGCCTCCCTGTGCCTCAGTTTCCTGCTCTGTCAAATAGGGATAGTGGTGGCACCTATTCGTAGAGTTGTGTGGCCAGGCTGTGCTCGCAGCCAACAGAACGTGCTAGTTAGGGGAACTGCTCTCCCACACTTGGTGTGGAATAATGAGGCTGATGAGTTGGACCTATTTTGTTCCATCGTCTTTTGTTCCATCATATTCCACCCAGGCCCCACGCCCACCTGGGGGCTCTGGCTCGATGGTGCCCCCCCAGGCAGCAGGGACTCGGGTACCAAGGATCATTTGACCAGTGGTGGAACGGCTGGATCCCCGGATCTTGGCTCTGACCTGAGCCAAGTTCTCAGTCCTGGAATTGGCTGTGAATCCAGGTTCTCTGTGGGGACGGGGCCCCGGTTCACAGAGCAGCCAGGAATGGTCGCAAGTCATCACTGGTCAGATTGCTGGCAGGAGACCACCATGTGTTCACCATACACGAGAAGGTGGCCTGACGGGGGCCGCAGCTGCTGCGGGAAAGGCTGCCTCTTGGGCTTCAAGCCTCACCCGTCGGGCGGCGTTTGCGCAGCTGGGCCCTTCCTGGCATCCACCACTAGGCCCGAGTGTGGGGCCCAAGTTGCTGGCTGGCCTGAGTGCCCTGGTCCCTGGGATCCCCATGGGGGATCGAGGGGCTCAGGAGAGGGTGTGGGTCTCTGAGGAGGTCCCAGGGCAGCTCCCTCTTCAGGTAGATCTGGGCTGCTTTTACGCTTCACCGATTGAGCCTCATTTAGACCAGTGCTGTTGTGTACGAAATCAACTGAAGACTTTGAAAACCACAGGACCGGGGAGGCCTGTCTCTTCCTTCCGCGTTTGACATGCTGTGAAACCAGGACGCTCCCCCCAGCAGCCCATAGGTGCGGCAGGGGCCAGCTCACCGTCTTGCTCCTGTCATGCCCCGTGCCCTGAGAGTGCCCGGCGTGCGGGAATACGCGTTCAGTGGTCAAGCAATACTAAGCTGGCTGGTGAAGAGAGAAATGAGTGGTGTGGGCCTGTGTGTGTCCGGTCCCACGCAGTTGGAAAGCATCACCCACAGTGAGACCGAAAGCAAAAAACTGAACATTCTTTTTCTGCGAAAGAACATCTGATTGGAAAAACATGGTCCCAGCTGCAGGCGCTGAGGTCAGCTTTGAAACGGGCCGGCTCAGCGTGTCTGACAGCGGAACCGCTCTGCAGTCCTGCAGTCTGCGCCTCGCTGGTTGTGATTGCGGACACACGGCCACTTCCCTGTGAGAGAAATCATGACTTTTCCTGGACTTAACGTTCTCCTTCTCTTCACTGCTGTATTTTGAAATTTAAAACTTAGAAGACAAAGTTGCGAGGATAGAGAGGGAGCACCTCACACGGACTCACTAACTTTGTGCACGTCGCCCCATTTTCTTTATCACACTTCCTCTCCCTCACTCAGAAGTGTTTTTAGAACCAAAAAAAAAAAAGGTGGGCGCGCAGAAGCCAAGGGAAAAACTTGCCCTTTGCCCTCCGAAGGTTCACTGGAAAATCAACTCGCAGAAGGCAGATTAACCGGAGAAAAGACCGACATGTGTTCTAATGTGCGTAGCACAGAGAATCTTAGGAGGATGATTATCCCGAAGCCCAGGGGGCCACACATGGCCATGCACCCCTCTTCTTGGGGGAAAGAAGATGGGTCAGTGTGGGTGACTTTAGGGAGGTAGTAAATGATTTTTAGGGAATTCAATGGGCTTGAAGAGCAGACAATGGCCTGGAACAAAGTCCGCTGGAGCAGACAGTGGTCGTGACATTTGCCAGGTGTGTTGACAAACCTCAGCCTTTCTTCTTGCGATAGGAGCTCAGTTAACAGAAACGCAGGGAGGGGACTGCAGGTCATTGTTATCTTCTTTGGCCAGTACGGACGGATGGACGGACGTCAGGCAGATAAGGGAGATTCAGGGAACAACTTTGTGCTTTGGGAGACACAGGAGCAGGGAGGTCAGAGAGACCTTGAGGCTGCCTCGGTTCACATCAAAGCTGCATCTCGGGTACTGGCTCTGAGCCCCAGCAAGCCGGGGTCATCATGTCCACTCATCCCTGTGATGTCAGCGTGTGCCTGCAGGGAACGCCCTTTGATGCAATCACCTAACGATGTGACACAACCACCTAGCGGGCAGGCAACTGTCAACTGTCCCAGTAATGTTCCTTCCCACCCAAGCGTGCAGTGCAGGAGCACGCATGGAATTTAACCGTCACGTCTCCAATCTCCTCGAACCCAGAACACTCGCCGGACCTCTCCTGTCCCTGGGGACCTTGGTGGTCTCTCCAACGCCCCTTACTGGCTATCTAAGGGGATGCCGGTGGGCCGAGCAGAGATGTGGTTCGTGGAGTCCTAGCCCCCGCAGCTCAGGGTGGGGTCCAGAGGGTGGGTTTGGGTGAAAGACCACACCTTCATGACAGGCGCCCTCTCCAAACTGCATGACTCTCGTTTGTCTCGCCTTGTGGCCTTGGCTATAATTTCCAGTACGGCACTGAACGGAAGTGGCCCAGCAGAAAGCCCCACCCCGTTCACAGACTGAGAGGGACGCCGTTAGGGAGGCCCACCCTAGTGGCCACATTTTCACTCGATTACTTCTGTAAAGATCCCATTCTCCAGATACAGTCACCTTCTGAGACGCTGGCGTTAGGATGTGACTTTTGGCAGTAGGGAGTGGGGCAAATTCAGGACAGAGCAGGAATTCTCCCCTCTTCCTCTGCTTTCTGAATGAGTTTTTGTAAGGTTGGCATTCCCACATCACATAGGAGTTTAGCTGGAGGTTCCTCATACGTAGCCCATAGCATACGGAGAAAGTTCCACTTTGTTCTTAGCCTGTCTCGAGTTCTTTTCTGTGATAACGGGTGCTGCTTTTTTGTTGAATGATTTCTCTGCGTTTGTTGAGATGACTGCGTTTTCTGCGATGACCGTGTTTTCTGCTACGGTGGTGAACGACATTGATTGATGCTCAAATGGTAAACGGCTCTTGCATTCTTGGCGGAAGCACGTTTGCTCGTGGTGTATCATTTACTTCCCTCGCTGGCCGTGATTGCTAACATCTGGTTGAGTGTTTTGTGTCTGTGTTGATGCGGGGGACGCTCCCCAGTTGTGTTTTATCATAATGTCTTTCTCAGGTGTCCTCTCAGGCTTACATCTGCCTGGTACCAGGCGCTGCGGATTTTATTAGTTTCCTTGGGCTGCTCCAAGAATGTGCAGAACAGGTGGCTGGAATGACAGACACTTCCTTCTCACAGTCTCGGAGCCTGGGTTCCGAGATCGAGGTTGGGAGAGCTGGTGCCTGGGGTCTCTCTTTGGCTTGCAGATGCCATCTTCTCCCTGTGTCCTCACAGGGCCGCCCCTCTGTGTGTGTCCGTGCCCTCATCTGCTCTTCTTATGAGGACCCCGGCAGACTGGGCCAGGGCAACCTTAATGACCACATTTTAACTTAATTACCTCTGTAAAGATCCCCTCTCCAAATACAGTTACCTTCTGAGGTGCTAGGGTTAGGATATGAATTTTGGCAGCAGGGAGAGGGGCAAATTCAGGCCATGGTAGAAGTTCTTCCTTCTGCTTTCTGAATGAGTTTGTGAAAGAGCGGCATTGTTTCTTCCCTACATATTTGATACAACTCACCATAAAACCATCAGGGCCTGCAGTTTTCTTTGCGGAAGGAGTTTGATAACGAATTCAATTATTAAAAGTAGATATAAGGCTATCCAGATTGTCTATTTCATTTCATGCTGATTTTGGTAAGTTGTGTTTTTCAGAAATTTGTGTCACCCGTGTTGTTAAATTTATTGACATCAAGTTGTTCATAATGTTTTATTATCATCCTGTATTGTCTCGAGATCTATATTGATATTCTTTCAGTCTAGATATTGGCAATTTGTGTCTTCTTTCTCTTTTTTAAATCAATCTTGCTTGAGAGTTAACAATTTTAACAATTAAAAAAATCCATTTGGGGTTTGTTGGTCTTTTTATCTGTTTTGTATTTCAATAATTTCTGCTACTACTTTCATTATTTATTTCTACTTTGTGGGTTTAATTTGCTTATCTCTTTTATGCTTCTTGTATTGGAACCATATTATTGATGTTAAACCTTTTTTTGTTTCTACTCTAAGCATTTAAAGCTATACATTTCCCTCTAAGCGCCCTTTGCCTGCATTTCCACAAATTCTTACATTCTGTATTTTCATGATCATTGAATTCAAAATATTTTCTTCAAGATTTCTTCTTTAAATTTTTTTTGTGACTGAGTCTTGCTACATCACTCAGGCTGACAGACTCCTGGGTTCAAGCAATCCTCCCACCTCAGCCTCCTGAGTAGCTGGGGCTATGGGCCTGAGCCACCTTGTCTGGCCTGCGATTTCTTCTTTGACCCACACATTATTTAGATGTGTGTTGTTAGTGTACAAATAGTTAAGACTTTAAAAAATATATAAAGTATGTATAGGAGACACTGCAGCGCCTCATGCCAAACCCAGGGCAAAATGTCCCAGCTTCTCGCAACGACTCTGCGAAAAAAAGACTATTATGATTCCTAGTTTTCAGGTGAGAAAACTGAAGCTCAGAATCATTAAATTGCCTTTTCAAGGTCAAGCAGGTTGAATATGGTCCAGCCAGGTCCTGAGCCTGCTCTGCTAGACTTTAAAGTTGGTGCTACTGACTACCTGTGAGTTGTGTGCACCTGTGTGCCTGTGTTTGTGTGCCTGCCTGTGTTCCTGTGTTCCTGTGTCTGTGTGTCTGTGTGCCTGTGTGTGTGCCTGTGCCTGTGTGCCTGTATCTGTGTGCATGTGTCTATGTGTCTGTGCCTGTGTGTCTATGTGCCTGTGCCTGTGTGCCTGTACCTCTGTGCCTGTGCCTGTGTGCCTCTGTGTGTGTGTATGTGCCTGTGTGCCTGTGCCTGTGTGTCTCTGTGTGTGTGTCTGTGCCTGTGTGCCTGTGCCTGTGTGCCTCTGTCTGTGTGTCTGTGCCTGTGTGTCTCTGTGTGTGTGTATGTGCCTGTGTGCCTGTGCCTGTGTGCCTCTGTGTGTGTGTCTGTGCCTGTGTGCCTGTGCCTGTGTGCCTCTGTCTGTGCGTATATGCCTGTGTGCCTCTGTGTGTGTGTCTGTGCCTGTGTGCCTGTGCCTTTGTGCCTCTGTCTGTGTGTCTGTGCCTGTGTGCCTGTACCTCTGCGCCTGTGCCTGTGTGTCTGTGTGTCTGTGCCTGTGTGCCTCTGTGTGTGTGTCTGTGCCTGTGTGCCTCTGTGTGTCTGTGCCTGTGTGCCTCTGTGTGTGTGTCTGTGCCTGTGTGTCTGTGCCTGTGTGCCTGTACCTCTGCGCCTGTGCCTGTGTGTCTGTGTGTCTGTGCCTGTGTGCCTCTGTGTATGTGTATGTGCCTCTGCGCCTGTGCCTGTGTGCCTCTGTCTGTGCGTATATGCCTGTGTGCCTCTGTGTGTATGTATGTGCCTGTGTGCCTGTGCCTGTGTGCCTCTGTCTGTGTGTCTGTGCCTGTGTGCCTGTACCTCTGCGCCTGTGCCTGTGTGTCTGTGTGTCTGTGCCTGTGTGCCTCTGTGTGTGTGTATGTGCCTGTGTGCCTGTGCCTGTGTGCCTCTGTCTGTGTGTCTGTGCCTGTGTGCCTGTACCTCTGCGCCTGTGCCTGTGTGTCTGTGTGTCTGTGCCTGTGTGCCTCTGTGTGTGTGTATGTGCCTGTGTGCCTCTGTGTGTGTGTCTGTGCCTGTGTGCCTCTGTGTGTGTGTCTGTGCCTGTGTGCCTGTGCCTGTGTGCCTCTGTCTGTGTGTCTGTGCCTGTGTGCCTGTACCTCTGCCCCTGTGCCTGTGTGTCTGTGTGTCTGTGCCTGTGTGCCTCTGTGTATGTGTATGTGCCTCTGCGCCTGTGCCTGTGTGCCTCTGTCTGTGCGTATATGCCTGTGTGCCTCTGTGTGTGTGCCTGTGCCTGTGTGCCTCTGTGTGTGTGTATGTGCCTGTGTGCCTCTGTCTGTGTGTATATGCCTGTGTGCACAGTTTGCTAGGTCTGTCATAATAAGCCACCACACACTGGCGGCTTAAACATCAGACATTTTTTATCTCACAGCAGGCTGGCTCCTCCCGAGACTGTGAGGGAGAGGCTGCTCCAGGCCCCCCGCCCCCAGCTTCTGGGCGTCCCACAGCCATCGCGGCTCCTCAGCTTGCAGATGCATCCCACGGCTGTCTTCACATGGTGTCCAGACCTCCCCCTTTAAGATACACAAACACACCCTAATTACCTCGTTTATACTTGATTAGCTGCAGACTCTATCTCCAGATCAGTTCATTCACAGATCCTGGGTGTTAGGACTCCAACATATGATTTGGGAAAGATGCAATTCAATCGATAACGGCATGCGTATGTATATGCTTGCCTGTGCATGTGTGTGCACATACGTTCGTATACCAGCGTGTGTGTGTTTGTGTGTAAACTGTGTGACTCTGCATAAAATCCTACCCTGAGGTTGACAGGTGGTGAAACCGGGGCACCGTGCAGGGCCAGGATGTGCCGGGATGATAGGAGGCGGGGCAGTCGCCTCCCCTGCACCCTCCCAGCTGACTCACCCTGTTCTGGGAGGTCAGGCTGCCCTGGCCATGGGCACAGGAATGGGCAGTAGGTTACCGATCCGAGGGTCTGCACGGGTCCTCCAGCCATCTGTGGAGGGGCCCCACAGGCGAGGGGGGATCAAGGGCTGTGTGTGCCTGGATGGAGGTAGCTGCTGGGTGGAGGGCTGACTGTGAGCACCAAAGAGAAAGCCTTGAAGCCAGAGCCAGAGGAGGCTGAGGAGGGGCTGGGCGGGGGAGCGCAGAGTCGCTGCGGGAGCCCTCGGGACTCAGTGCCTGGGTCCTTGGGAGGGACAGGGAGCAGGACAGTGTGGCCTGGGCGCCGGGTCCAGGCAACTGTCCAGTCTCTGGGGGCCAGGCCGAGGAGCTGGACTTCTTCTCCCACTAGATCCCTCGTGTGGTGTGGATTTCTGCCTTCTTTTTCTTTTTCTTTTTTTTTTTTCTCAGACGGAGTTTTGCTCTTGTTGCCCAGGTTGGAGTGCAATGGCACGATCTCGGCTCACCGCAACCTCTGCCTCCCAGGTTCAAGTGATTCTCCTGCCTCAGCCTCCTGAGAAGCTGGGATTACAGGCATGCGACACCACGCCCAGCTAATTTTGTATTTTTAGCAGAGACAGGGTTTCACCATGTTGGCCAGGCTGGTCTCGCACTCCTGACCTCAGGTGATCCGCCCGCCTCGGCCTCCCAAAGTGCTGGGATTACAGGCGTGAGCACCTGGCCCTCCTGGCTTCTCAAGTCTGGCAGATCCTCCCCAGATGCCTAGGCCCCCACAGTTCCCCGCATGCTGGGGTCCAAGCTGGAGGCAGCATGGCTTCTGTGTGGGCCGCTGGCTGCAGGGCTGACTAATGGCCAGGGCTGCCCTGGATCTGCCAGCAGTGACACCCGGCGGGAAGTGGGTCCCAGGTGCGGGCTAGTGGAAAGAGGAGGTTGAGCCACAGCCAAGCTGCTCAGATTTTCCAGGGTTGGACCCCTGGGTCATCCATGTGGGAGGAAGGAAGTGGTCCTGGGAGGGGCAGAGGGGCCCTCTGGCCCCCACAGGAAGGGTGGGCCCTGCATCCTCAGCCCATGCCCCTCTTTCCTAGAAGCTGGGGGCCCAGGTCAACCCCAGGGGCCTGTGAGGGCTGGTGTAGAGCTGAGGATGAACACATCCTCACAGCAGGCCCCACTTGGACGCCGGAACCAGAGGGGAAATTAGGGACGCTTCCCTGTTCCACTGCCAGTGCCCAGGCCATGCTGTCAGTGGACAAGTGGACAGGCAAGTGGGCAGGCAGCAAAGCCAGGCCTCTGCTGACCTCAAACCCGAGGTGTCCAGGAGGCCTCAGCGGGAGTGGAACACCTGTACAGCATGAGGTTCTAGTACCACATGTGCCAGGGCGGCAGCGTCTTTAACCACCACTCAGAGAAGTTGTTTGCTGAGTTTCTCTTGTTTTGTAGCAGCAAGACCTTTCCTCATTGTGGGAAGAGCTGGTGCAGAACCCCCCTGATCTGTGCTCTCTGTCAGTCTTGCCCTGTTTTGGGGGTCCATCCGGCTGCCACCACGTCCTGGTCCCCGAGGAGCCCCACGTACGCAGAGGCCCTTCCCTTCATCCTGGGATCTGGCTGCCACCAGGTCCTGGTCCCCACTGAGCCCCAGGTGTGTAGAGGCCCTTCCCCCATCCTGGGTCTCATCATTGCAGGGGAAACTCTGAGGCCCCCCAGCCTCCTGGTCCTGCCACCCTCCCTGGCAGGTTCTTGTCGACTCAAGCCCAGTGAATGAGGCAGCTGGAGGATGGAGTTGCGGTCAGCGCTGACACCGAGGCGGCCCTAGGGGGCTGCGCTGCCCACCTCAGCTTTGCCTCCAGCATCAGCTGCCCGGCTTGACCCTCACCCTGGGGTCCTCTGAAAATGCCGAGCACTGCAGCCCGTGGGAGGGGGCTTTCTCCTGGCCCCAGTCCATCTCCTGATCACCACACCCCTCTCACAACGGCTTCTGGGTTCTGAGGTTTTCATTTTCACACCTGGCTTCTGTGGCAGGTATATATGTAAATGCAGGTCTATGTGCAGATATGTGTACATACGAATTGTGTGTGTACATAGCTATGGCATCTGTGAGTGCATGCACCTGCATGTGTGTGTATGTGTGTGACATGCACCCATGCACATGTATGTGGTATATGTGGTACATGTGCACACATATGCAACACACGTGTATATGTGGCAGTGTGTGTGATGCATGTGGGTATATACATGTATATGGTGTGTGTGGGAATGCATCGCACATGTATTGGTCTATGTGTGATATGTATACACGTGTGTGATGTGCTGTGTGATGCAGGTCTGTGTGCACATACATGTGGTGTGGCACGTGGTGCATGTCTGTATGCATGTGTGTGGTGTGATACCTGTTTGTGTGCACATGTGTGTGATGTGTATGGTGCATGTGTCTATAAGCACATGTGCTGTGTGATGCAGCTCTCTGTGCACATACGTGTGCATGCCTGTGTGAATGCATGTACACGTGCACATATATAGCATGTGAGGGTGTGCACCTATGGTCATGGTGTGGTGTGTACACACGTGAATGCTTGTGCACACATACATGTGTGGCCTATGGGCGTGTGTGAATGCTTGTGCATGTGTACGTGTGCCTCTTTAAATTCAGGAGCTGCTCACTCGAATGACGTAGGAATGAGCAGAGGCAGGAACTCTGGAGTGTCCCTGAAGGCAGTAAGTTCTTCCAGATCTGGAACAGAGCTGCTGGCGAGCGAGCCCAGCCCCGCTTTCTCCTTCCTCCAGGGCGATAATGTTCCCATGAGGCTCATTAGAGAAGATGGATGAATCCTGGCAGCTTGAAGGCTTCCAGAGTCACGAGCGCACACACGCACACACACGCACGGCCCCACCAGTCTCATTACCAGCAGTTATGTAAAGCAGCTTCCTGGGAACAGCCTCATTAGTCCACTGGGGTGATCAAGCTGCAGAAAGAAGCCTCTCTTTCCCGGAGTGGGGCACACCGTGCCCAGCCGGTGCAGCTTAAACCTCACTCCGTTTCCAAAGGCTGGAAGTAATTTTCCGGCCCTGAGGGAATTCCCATGGATTTTTTTGTTTGTTTGTTTTGTTTTTAGAGAGAGTCTTGCTCTGTCATCCAGGCTGGGATGTGGTGGCACGATCATATCTCACTGCAGCCTCGAACTCCTGGCCTTAAACAATCCTCCTGCCTCAGCCTCCTGAGTAACTGGGACCTCAGGCACGTGCCACCACCCTCGGCTAATAGCTTTTTGCATTTTTTGTAGAGATGGAGTATCACTATCTTGCCTGGGCTGGTCTCAAACTCAGGGGCTCAAGCAATCCTCCCACCTTGGCCTCCTAAAGTGCTAGGATTGCAGGTGTGAGGCTTCGGCTGAATTCCCATGGATTCTATGTCAGTTGGTGCTGAGGACTTTGAGGCCGATGCCAGTGGTGATCCCTGGAATGTGGTGACCACCCACCTTGGGGATAATGACCCCAGATCCCCTCCCCCAGCCCTAATTAGAGCAGAAGCACCAAGGATTCTGCCTGGGAAATGGCTGGGAATACTCCTCCCCAGCCCCTGAGACTGGCGTACAGTGTGGGCATGGGGGCTGTAGGGTCCCAGGCAGGGCCTGACTCTGGCCTTCTGGGGACCCGGGCAGTCTGTCTCCCAGAGACTGGTGGTCTCGGCTGCCAGACCCCTGGTTAATGTGGAATTGGGGTCCAGCAACCCTAGATAGAGGCACCGGGCAAATGCTGCCGGCCAGCAGTGCTACCACTGGTTCCTCACATCCACGGCATGACCCTTGTCTTACAGATGAGGACTTTGAGGTCCAACAAGGTCACTAACTTGCCCAGGGTTGTAGAGCAGGAAGGGGAGAGAAGAGATTGGGAGTGAGGCAGCCTGGCCCCAGACACATGCCCCAGACACAGGCCCTCACTCACTGCTCTGCCCTGCCCTGGCCTAAGTGTTCACAGGAAGCCGATGATGGGAAGGCCTGGTGTCCTGACGATGCCCTGGGTCCAACTCCTTGGCTCCCAGGAGAACCCAGAGGAGGGCCAGGCCCTCCTACTCCAGGTCCTGGGATGCTGGTGGATAGGATGCTGGGACCCCTCCAGCCTGCGGTGCTGCAGAGGGGTGCCCCACAGAGGGGATTTGCAGACCACCTTGGAGCCCCTGCCCTCAGCCCTTGGAGCCTGAGACTCCCAGCACGCTGACCTGTGACCTTCAGTAACGATGATGTATCGGCTGGAATCAGACAGACCACCCAGTGACCTGGTCAATAAGGAGATTTCCTTTTACTTCGTTTGTTTAATGTCCTTCTTTTATCCACTCTTACATAATTGTATAACTTTTTATTAGGAAAATGAATCCATGAATGCATCACCAAGCTTCAGTGACAGCCAGGCTCCCTCTAGCCTCATAAATCCTCCCGTAGGGTATTCGAAATCAAATGAAGATGTCCTTCCACTGCGTCCCTAAACACTGTGGTATGTGCCCCCAGCAGATAAAATCTCTCCTTTTTAGAAAACATAGTCGCAATGTAATCACCACAACTGAGTCCTAAATATTCAGCCTGTTCACATTTCCCTGACTGAAAACAGCTGTGGTCATGTGTTTTCCTTGCTGCGCTGCCCGAGGTGTGTCTTCCGGCCCCGCGCCCTCTGTCCTCTCGCTTTCTGGGCATCTGCGTGTGGATCCCGGGCTATTCGTCCCGTGGGATCCCACTCTTGGGCTGCTGCTGCTTCTGCCTGGCCGGGTTTGATGAGCTCCTCCATCCCTGCATTTCCTCCAGCCTCGGGGTTGCCAGGCAGTGCCGGCTCCTGCCCTCAACACACTGTGGGGGCACAGGGTGTCCTGGTGCCTCTCGTCTGGGGATGGTCAGCCTGGTCACATAGGCCCCCAGAGGAGGGCTGGGTACTCCTGCCCCTGGTCCTGGGATCCCTGGAGGGCAGGATGCTGGCAGCCCCTCCAGCCTGAGCTGCTGCAGAGGGTGGCCCCGCAGGGGGAGTTTTTGTACCGCCTTAGAGCTCAGTGCAGTGGGAGGCTGCCTCAGCTCAGGCCCTAACCGTGGTCTCAAGCCAGCTCTCTCCTTGTAGGGACTCGGTTTCCCCATGTTACCCTACTCCCCTGAGCCTGACAGCTCAGCCCCTCTCGTGGCGGTGGCTCACCTCTGTCGTTTCATGAAGGTTTGCAAAACGGCGATCTTCGGATCCCATTGCTCCTTCTGCGTTTACTCGCTGGAGATCCTCTGGAAAGAGCTTTCTCCCGTGAGCTGCTCGGCTGGGTGAGAAAGTTCCTGTAGGAAAGCCGGGACCCATGCTTGCTTCCTCCCCCTATTTGCCAGTTCTCAGCATCATGGCTTGGTGCCCTAACCGCATCCGAGAGGGACAGGAGGTTTCGAAAGTGGTTTGATAAATTCACGGAGTTTTAACCATTTGGTGTTTTCTGCCATCACTACCATTAGTCTGTTCGATGTCTGTAGCGCCCCGGCTGGCACTGGGAGTCCCTCTGCACCCGCTCTGCACCCAAATGAAACCCCGTCTGGACAGGGACCCTGTCTTGCTCACCCACGGATCCTGGGCACAGCAGGGAAGACACTCCCCTGTGATTTCTTCCAGACGTGTTTGTGTCAGCCTCTGTATTTGCATCTGCAGACTGCACGTGGGAAGACGTGGGGCCCCAGCTTCCTGCATTCTGTATGGATCTGCAACTGAGTTGGCACCTTTAGTAAAGAGGTCCCCCGTTTCCTTGATCTGCAATCCTGAGTCTGTTGTGAATCAAGCGTCCCGTGTGTGTGTCTGTTTCTGGACCCTCCATTCCACTTCACTGACCACTGTGTGGCCCGGTCCAGACTCCTATAGCTTTGTAGTGGGCATTGGCACCTGTGGTCTGAGTTCCTCGCTTTGGTCGTCTTCAAGGTCGTCTTGCTATTCTTACCCTGTCCATTCCCATGTAAACTTTAGCTTGGCAACCCCCCCCCAACCCCCAACACATACACTCACACACATCGGCCTGGATTTTAATGGGGATTACACGAAATTTATACATCAATTTTTGTGTTTGTTAACTTGTTTTTAATCCATAAACATATCATATCCCTTCCTTTATTTAAATCTTCTTTTTTTTTCTTTTTTTCTGTCACTCAGGCTGGAGTGCTGTGGTGAGATCTCCACTCACAGTAACCTCTGCCTCCCAGGTTCAAGTGATTCTCCTGCCTCAGCCTCCCAAGTATCTGGGATTGCAGGCACACACCTCCATGCCTGGCTAATTTTTGTATTTTTAGTAGAGATGGGGTTTCACCATGTGGGCCAGGCTGGTTGTGAACTCCTGATCTCAGGTTATCTGCCCACCTAGGACTCCTAAAATGTTGGGATTACAGGCGTGAGCCCCCAAGCCTGGCTTATTTAAATCTTCTTTAATCTACCTTAGTAAATGTTTTATTGTTTTTGGAATATTTTTCTAAAACAATTACTAGGTAGTTGATGCATTTTGATACTACCAAAATGGTATCATTTAAAAATTCTCATTTTCTAATTATTTGTTGCTGGTCTATATAAAAACAATTAATTTTTGTATATTTAGCTTGTATCCAGTGTTGTTGCTAAATTTGCTTTTTAAAAATAACAGCTTTAGGTCGGGCGCGGTGGCTCAAGCCTGTAATCCCAGCACTTTGGGAGGCCGAGGTGAGTGGATCACGAGGTCAGGAGATCGAGACCATCCTGGCTAACATGGTGAAACCCCATCTCTACTAAAAATACAAAAAAATTAGCCGGGCGTGGTGGCAGGCGCCTGTAGTCCCAGCTACTCGGGAGGCTGAGGCAGGAGAATGGCGTGAACCCAGGAGGCGGAGCTTGCAGTGAGCCGAGATAGTGCCACTGCACTCCAGCCTGGGCGACAGAGCAAGACTCCGCCTCAAAAAATAAAAAAAAAAAAAAAATAACAGCTTTATTAAAATATAATTCACATACCATACAGTTCACCTATGTAAAGTGTAGAGTTCAATGCTTGTTAGTATATTCACAGAATTGCACAACCGTCATTGCAATCAATTTTAGAACATTTTTATCATCCTCCCTCACAAAAAGTACAACAAACAAAAACCTGTACCAACACTAAGTTCATTTTTCATCCTAACACTCACCTAGAGATTATTTTGGATTTTCTACAAACACAATGAGGTTCCTGCTGTGCTTGTGTTGGGAAATCTGCCGGAACCTACAGGAGGGAAATTTTAATGAAAGCACGGGCCTGCTGGAAGACGAACTGGGCTTTTGAAAAGAAGGGCTGAGTTTGTGCTGACATGAACAAGGTACAGAGAGATCTAAATGCATGGTATAGTGCGTGTTTATGTTGTCCAGAACGGCTAATTAAAATGTTCATTCTAACCTTAGACGTGGATTGAGAATTAGGCAGATGTATACAGAATTGAATTAGGAGACTCGGGCTACCAAGAATTTTGAGTGATTCCAGTACAAGCTCCTGAGGGTCTCATCGGTAAAGGCATTTCTGAATGCATCTTCTTCCCCTCCCCAAAGAAGAAGATTAAATGTGCCAGGTCTGTAGGGAAGGTCAGCAGGTGTGCTTGTGACCAAGCCTCCGACCCCTCACCTGTGCCGCTGGCAGGCCGGGCCCCCAGGCAAACCCTAGCGTCCGACTGGATCAACTGAGCAGAACAACCCTGGATTAATTAGGCTTCTGCCCCGAGCTTGGGGGAGCCAGCCACAGAGACCCCGGGCGAGAAAGCTGGGCCAAGCACGAGCCTTCTTCTGTGGGGGGCACAGCAGTAGCTGCTGGAGTCATTCCCAGGGGTCGGAGGCATCCACCCCAGGCTGCCTCCAGGTGATTTGAGCAATGAAGAGAAAAAATTCTGTGTCAAAATATGTTTCTGTGTTAGCCTAAGGTAAACTGAGAGAAAGAATCCCTGTTTAAGAGAATTTCTGCATAAGTAAGGTTACAAGTCAGAGTGAATTTCTGCATAAGTAAGGTTCATAAATCAGAGCTTGTGATTCTCTGGGGGAAAATGTCGTAACAATGTAGGAAACTTTATTTAGACAAGTTTGCTCATTCTATAACTTTGGTACACATACTACTATAAAATGTCAAGTTTTAACACCGAAAATTAAATTTCTGAGGGTAGCCAGGTGAACAATTCCCTCTGAGGAGAGGGAAGATCCACATTTGATGATTTATTTTCCACCTTTCTCTCCTTTTCCCTGTCCTGGGACTTCCAGAAACCACGGGAGGTGGGGCCAGAAGAGAACAAGGATCTGAAAAATGCTCTCATTCTAACTCCCATGTGGCATGTGTGAGCCAGTCTTAGCTTTGGTTTGCACTTTCTGAAAGGAAGGAATTATGTCGAAACCTTAGTTTGAGAGATGATGGATTTCTGGGTGGAAATGAGCAAATGGATGGATGGATGGATGGATGGATAGATAGATGGATGGATGGATAGATGGGTGGATGGATGGTTGGATGGATGGATGGATGGATGGATGGGTGGGTGGGTGGGTGGGTGGGTGGATGGATGGTTGGGTGGGTGGATGGATGGGTGGGTGGATGGATGCGTGGATGGATGGGTGGTTGGGTGGATGGATGGGTGGGTGGGTGGATGGATGGGTGGGTGGATGGATGCGTGGATGGATGGGTGGGTGGGTGGATGGATGGGTGGGTGGATGGATGCGTGGATGGATGGGTGGGTGGGTGGATGGATGGGTGGGTGGGTGGGTGGGTGGATGGATGGTTGGGTGGGTGGATGGATGGGTGGGTGGATGGATGCATGGATGGATGGGTGGGTGGGTGGATGGATGGGTGGGTGGGTGGATGGATGGGTGGGTGGATGGGTGGGTGGGTGGATGGGTGGGTGGGTGGATGGATGGGTGGGTGGATGGATGGGTGGATGGATAGCTGGATGTGTGGGTGGGTGGGTGGATGGATGGATGGATGGGTGATTGGGTGGATGGACGGATGGATGACTGGATAGATGGATGGATAGATGGATGGATAGATGGGTAGATGGCTGGGTGGATGGCTGGGTGGATGGATGGCTGGGTGGATAGATGGATGGATGGGTGGACGAATGGATGGATATGGATGGATGGACAGGTGGGTGGATGGATGGATGGATGGATGGGTGAATGGACAGATGGGTGGGTGGGTGGATGGTTAGATGGATGGACGGATGGATGGATAGATGGATGGATAGATGGATTGGTGGGTGGATGGTTGGGTGGGTGGATGGATGGTTAGATGGATGGATGGATGGATGGTTGGGTGGGTGGATGGATGGTTAGATGGACGGATGGATGGATGGATGGATGGATGGATGGATGGATGGATGGGTGAATGGGTGGATGGATGGACGGATGGATGTGTGCAGAGGAAAGAGGCAATGTCATTGGTCTCCATGTGAATTCCAGCCAGCAAGACTACAATGCGCCTATGAGACCAAACTGTATTTTGTTTCCATTTTGAGGATAAGCTTACGCTTAGAAGAAAAATCACGGCTTCAGCTTCTGAGCTACTGGTCTGTAAATTGGCAACAGCACGAAGCAGATAATGGAATACGCTTGCTATGGACATGTGCCCAGACATGAAGCAGATAAGAGAATACGCTTGCTATGGACATGTGCCCAGACAAAGAACAGTGGCTAGTTGTTCAAATATTTCCTTCCAAGGCTAATATTTTCCAAAGGAAAAATATAACAAAGGTGATTACTGCCACATTTACATCTCTGCAAGGCCCCGTTTTATTTTTAACCTGATAAAAGGGACCGGAACTAGTGGATCCATGTCATGACGCACTTGTCAAAACCCACAAAATGTTTGACACAAGGAGTGAGCTCTAATGTGAGCTGTGTGTTCGCGTGACTGATAATTGTACCAAATGCAGCACAGGAAGCAGGGTGTCAGTCCCAGAGGAGCCGAGGCACTGGGGGCTCCCTGGACCTGACACTCAGTTTTTCTGTAAACCTAAAAATGCTCTAAGTAACAAAGTCCACTAATTAAAATGTTTAAAAAGGAGCCAAACCATGCTCCTTCTTTAATATATCTTCTATGCTTTTCCCAATGATAATATGAATCATTTTAAATGTCCGATCTGGAGATTTTCATATCGTTTTTGAAAGACTGGGCATTTTGGAAATCCCCTTTTGGGTCATGTCATTACCTGATACAGTTCATTAAACATTTTGTGAATGACTCTGACACACATGATGGCTCCCTTGTTTTCATTCATAAATGGGATTTTATAGAAGCACTGATTATGTCATCATATTATAAAGGCCTACAAAATTGCTCCTGAACCTGAATTGCAGGGTGAAATTTAAAGGCAAGCATCGCTAATAATATCAATGTGGAAAGCTATTGTATTTTGATCTTATTCCATTACGGTTTCTGACATTCTCAAATGGCCTTTGCACTTTGTAGGAATAGGGCATTAAGAAATAAATACCTGGCCATGTGCGGTGGCTCACACCTGTAATCTCAGCACTTTGGGAGGCCAAGGTGGGTGGATCATGAGGTCAGGAGATCGAGACCATCCTGGCTAACACCGTGAAACCCCATCTCTACCAAAAATACAAAACATTAGCCGGGCACGGTGGCGGCTCCTGTAGTCCCAGCTACTCGGGAGGCTGAGGCAGGAGAATGGCGTGAACCCGGGAGGCGGAGCTTGCAGTGAGCCGAGATCGCGCCACTGCACTCCAGCCTGGGCAACAGAGCGAGACTCCGTCTCAAATAAATAAATATCTGAGTGTCTTTTAAAAATTAGAATTCAACACCAAATTGTGGGTTATTTAAAAAAATATGTTAAAGACTGACTATTCTGAAGATAAAAACACCTTTTTTTCTCTTCTCAGAGAACTGTACGACCTTAAAACCATGCTCCCAGGAACGACCACCTGCAAGCTTGCGCTCTGACTCCCATCCCCAGACGTTCAGGCCAGTATGAGCAGAGAGGTTCCCAGCACCGTCACAAGACCCCGTGATACCATTTTAGACTCTTTTGTGGCTGTTGACAACACCACACACATGAAATTATGCTCACTGGAATCGAAATGTTCAGCTAAACAAAGAATTGTATTGGTCATGAAATTATTAACAGGAGGGATAACATTCCAGAGTGGGCCATTCAAGAATTTGAATTCAAATCATTCTCATGTAAGATGTTGGAGCTAGATTTACACCTATGCGTGTGCACCCACCAGGTCAAAGTCTCACTTCTGCCCTGCCCCTGCCACAACCACCCCAGAGTCGTCAAAGGGACAGGCTGGTGGGGACTTGGGTGCAGACGGGAGGTAGTGCCAGTTCAAGGCGTCCCCATGGTCAAGTTGTGGCTACCTGAGCACTGAAAGAAAAAAAAAAAATCATAGTTACTTAAAATAAACTTATTACCTAAAAACTGCAAACCCCCAGTGGTACACAAAGACAACTTCCTTTTTACTTGTCTAATGAATAGTACGAAACAGAGGCCAATTGATTCAGTACAAATGCTACTCGCTTGAGCTGGGTTTTCATTGTGTTTTCTTTTCTTTTTTTTTTTTTTTTTGAGATGGAGTTTTGTTCTTGTCGCCCAGGCTGGAGTGCAATGGCCCAATTTCGGCTCACTGCAACCTCTGCCTCCCGGGTTCAAGTGATTCTCCTGCCTCAGCCTCCCAAGTAGCTGGGATTACAGGCACCTGCTACCACGTTCAGCTATTTTTTGTATTTTTAGTACAGACGGGATTTCGCCATGTTGGCTAGGCTGGTCTTGAACTACTGACCTTGGGTGATCCACCTGCCTCGGCCTCCTGAAGTGCTGGGATTCCAGGCGTGAGCCTCCGCGCCCGGCCTGTCTTTGCTCTTAAAAGGTGCAGAAATATGCATTCGTTTTCTGGGGCTGCTGCAACACTGTTCCACAAACCTGATGGCTAAGAACAGAGGTTGTCTCACAGATCTGGAGCCAGAAGTCCCAGATCAAGGTGTGGGGGGGGCCGCACCCCCTCCACAGGTCCAGGGAGGGGTCACAGGTCTGAGGAGGGAGCCCTGGCCCAGGGAGGGGGGCACAGGTCCAGGGAGGGGGCACAGGTCTGGGGAGGGGCACAGGCCCAGGTAGCACAGGCAGCTGAAGGCCCAGTGGGACCCTGACCCCTGACGGCCAAAAACACGAGGGTGACAGGCAGGCATCACGGCCCAGAAAGGCCCCCAGCCCCGCCTTTACCTACAGGCCAAGCTTCCCCCCACCAGCCACCCCCACGGGCCTCTCAGCTGGCGTGGGACACAGAACAGCATGTTGACAAAAACCAACACAAAGGCGGCAAAGCTGCCGGCCACGTCTCAGTGACTGTGAATGGATACCGGGGTAACGGTGAGATGTGTCCACGCTGAAGGAGCCAGGGGGTGGGAGTGGAGCACTGGAGGCCCCGTCTCTGCTGGGCAGGACACGGGGGAGTGGAGCGCTGGAGGCCCCATCTCTGTTGGGCAGGGCACGGGGGAGCACAGACCCCATCGTGAGCACAGACAGAGGAGAGCTCGGACTCCTCACTCCAGGGAAGGCATGTGGCTGCCCCCACACTGCACCTGCAAGACTCGACCACACCAGGAAGACCAGATTCATTTACCTAGAAATCAAGAAAGGCTCACATTCAATCAACCAGACACATCACCTGAAAATTTGGGGAAAAAATACTAAAAGGAACCCAAAGATAGATAAAGAACAGCACCAGTGAAGACAGCAGGAGGCGGGGACTTGGTCAGATGAAGGCCCGACTCTGAGGCCAGTGCAGTGCGGGGTGAGGCTGCTGAGAAACTCCTGGGAGCCCCCACAGGCAGACACCGAGGGAGGGAACCGTTCCCAGCCACGGCTTTCTTGGCACGACATAAACCAAGAAGCCTTTGAAGCCTGCAAGACCCAGGACCTTCTCCAGTCAAAGGCCGCTGACATCTGCTCCGTCCGTGGAGGAACCAGACCCACAGGTCACAGAAACCGTGGCCGAACATTTGAAATGATGAAACTCTTCCCCACCAGTTCATTATGTCTCCAGGGCAGGCCCTAGAAGTAGAATTTCCTGGTTGAAAAGACGGCATCTTTAAAAACCATCACATAAGAACAACCCTAACTGTCTTCCCCATGCTGGCCAACGCCGGCAGCCGCCTGCCTCACTCACTCCTCCCCACACCGAAGGCTTCAGAGTAGTTCCAGGCGCTGGGGATCCATTGCCACAAAGCAGGGGGAAATCCCTGCCGTGCAAACTCACGTTCCAGTAAGAGATGAGGAGACAGGCTGCTGGGTGCTGGTTGGGAAAGTGAAGGGGGTTGTCAGAGGGGCCTTGCTGAGAAGACCCCGAGAATGGAGGAGGCCAGGAGCGAGGGAGGCCTGCGTGGTCCGGGGAACAGCATCGCAGGCAGAGGGAACGTCGAGGCAAAGGCGAGTCAGGTGTGTGCCCGGTGTTCCAGGTTGGAGAGTCCATGTAGCCAGAGGGTGGGGAGGGAGCAGAGGACCTCAGGGCGGGACATGGGTGAGTTGGGAGCCACCCTGGCGGGTCTGCCAGATCCTAACAGAGTTACCAGTCTTCTGGCTCAAAAGCCAGCTGTCGGCCAGAGAGCAAGCTTTGGGGGCTGCAAGAGGGGTGACATTGGTGTCTCCGCCCAGCTCAGGTGGGACAGGCCGGCCTGGCTGACCCTGGGGTTTCTTGTCTGTCTGAGCATCGTCCCCACCACCTTACACGTCGGATGCACGTGTGGACAGTGATGACTGGTGGGCCTTTGTGGGGTCTGGGCTCTGCACAGGGGCTTGGTGGTGAGGGAAGAGCGGGGACGGAAGGGAACCCGCTGTTGGTGAGAACGTGCCCAGGACACCTGATAGTGTCTCATCTCAGTCCTGCTGTGCCGCTCCTCCTGGCTGCTCCCACACGCCGCAGGCCCCTGGACTCACGTGGACAGGAAGATGGGGGCACCCGCCACAGAGGGGAATGGCCCAAGTCTGTCAATGCTCTCCAGGTAGCAGCTTGTTGACGGAGGGCAGGCTCCTCAGCCCCACTCATGGCTGCCCCAGTAAAGCAGTGGCAGAAGCCAGTGGTTGAGGGCACGTCTCGGGTTTACCTGCACTTGCTGGGAACTGGTTTTTGTTCCTCCAGGGGCCCCGTGGGGTGGTTTCCATCTCTGAATCACCCAGGACTCCAGACGACCTCCTCTTACACCATGGGCGGACGCTAAGGGGGTTGCTGGAGGCTTGAGAGATGCAAAAGAGGGAGCCTGCTGGATCCAGAATCCCCACTGTGTCTCCTCCTCGGTGTCCAGAGGATCAGCTGTGTATATACACAGACACACATATGCACAGACACACGGACGCACAGACACATAGACACACACACAGATGCACCAACACACAGATACACACTGACACACACACACACAGTGACACACACAGACACACAGACGCACGGACGCACAGACACATAGACACACACACAGATGCACCAACACACAGATACACACTGACACACACACACAGTGACACACACAGACACACAGACACACAGACACAGACACACTGACACAGACACATAGATGCACCAACACACAGACACACACATACAGTGACAGACACACACACACACAGATGCACCAACACACAGATACACACTGACACACACACAGACACAGTGACACACACAGACACACAGACGCACAGACACAGACACATAGATGCACCAACACATAGACACACACACACAGCGACAGACACACACAGACACAGATGCACTGATACACAGATACAGACAGACTCACAGACACGGACACACTGACACAGATGCACAGACACACACAAACACCACACATGGGCACACACACGGTCCTGAAATTTAGGGAATTCTAAGAAAGATTTTTAAATGTTTAGTTTATTATTTTATTATTTTCAAATAGAGTTTTGTTCATGTAAAACCTAAAAGTGGCTTTAAGGCGATTTGGGTTTTATAAATAATCCTCACTGTAAATAGTTCCAGGACAACATGAGAGGGGGCAGCAGCCCCTGCCCCAGCCCTCCCCCTGCCCGCTCTCAGCCCCTGCCGCGGCCCTCCCCCGCCTGCTCTCCGGATAGTCGGCCCCCGAGGGTGGGTGCCTGTCCTGCCAGCGATTCCTAAGGAGGAAGGTTAGGAATCCTCCAGATGTCCTGCGGGGGCCACCCCCCACCCGACCCGCCGCATGTGTCCCCTCCCTCACTGCCCACTCTTGGCTAAATCCACAGGCACTGCTTGTCACGGCTGGGCCCTGTACACACAGCATTCCCCTAATCATCTGGCCCAACTCAGCTCTCTGGAGGCTCAGGCTCCTCCTCCCAGGACACGACCCCCGCCCTCTACCACACTCCACAGCGTGCTGAGAGGGCCAGACCCATTCCCCACATCTCCCCACGGGGCAACCCCTTGGTGGGCTGTGGGCCTCCCAGCCTGGGTGGTCCTGGCCCTGCCCTTAGCCAGCCTGGCCTCCCTGGGCCACCCTGTGCTGAGCGGCCGCCCCCACCAAGGCTGAAGCTGCCCCCGGGCTGACCTTCTTCTGCCTTCGGAGCAGGTTCCCGCTGGCTCACTGGGTATGGCCCGTGGGGACAGTGGGAACCGGGGGTCTCAGCATTCCTTCCAAAGATGCACAGCCCAGACTAGAATGAGGTGCTCATCTCCAGGGAAAAATTAAAGCAGAGAGCAGGAGGGTTCCGAAAACTCACTCATCAGAAAAGTGATATTTTAATGCAATACTTTTCAAAATCAAGAGTAATGCAAAAAATATCCATGACAAAAAGTCAAAACAAAAAAGGACATTCTTCTTTTCAAAAGAAGTCTTATTTCTTTCCAGTTCATTTTCCAAAAGTCTGAGGTGGTTGGGGGCCGCCGTGGATCGCTTCCCGTCCTCTGCCCCCATGCGGGGCTGTGGATGGAAGCTTCTCACCAATGCCCGGTGGCTCCACCCTGAAGGCCCCTCAGGCTCCTGGAGTGGCTCCACCTCCCCTCCCCTTTCCCACAACCCACCCCCCACCCATCTTGAGACCCTCCACCCTAGCAGAGGCCCCACCTCGGAGTTCCTGACCTGATGAGAGTCCACCCCCTCCCCCGCCACGGCCAGGGCCCCCCCCGCCCCCAGTTTCACCCAGAGACCCCACTCTGCCCCGTGAGGGTCCTTCCACCTGGGGCTGAGAAGGAGGACACCAGGCAGTGTTTGAGGAACCCCCTTCTGTGGAGACCTTCCAGTGGTTATGTTGGGTGAAAAGAAGGAAAACGATTGTGAAGAAGCCAGTCGGCTGTCCAGTGCCCAGCCCTGTGCCAAGCCCTGATCAACCTCCACCCCGAGGCCGTGGGCCCTGGCCACCCTCCTCCCGAGGCCGTGGGCCCTGACCATCTTTAACCCTGAGGCCCTGGACCCTGACACCCTTCCATCCTGAGGCCCTGAACCCTGACCCCCCTCCACCCTGAGGCCCTGGTCCCAGCCTGGCTGGGCCCCAGAGCAGTGAGCAGGGCAGCAGGGCGGAGTGAGCAGGTCCCCTCAGGTGACCATCAGGTGACGCCTGGTCCTGGGCACCCTGCATCCACTGTGCTTGGCCAGTGGCCCCTCCACTCAACGCTCCCAGAGGCCTGGGCTGACCCCGGCTGCCCTAACTGTGTTCGTGTATGGTACCTGAGGACTCAGGCCAGACAAGTGTCTATCAAGGGCAGCAGATACTGGGGCACCTGGCCCGAGGCCACAGGGACAAGCAGCCTCCCGCAGAGCCTGGCATGTGGGGGTTTGAATGCTCTCATCTCCCTGTTTAATGATTTCCTCAGCAAACACATCCTCAGAATTGCTCAAGGCTGAGGTCACTGTTCAGCTCAGCTTCCCAGGAGCCTGTGAAGACATTTGAAAAAGGGTCCACTGAAAACAGCACGGGCTGGGCTGCCAGCAACTTGGTAGGTGGGAGGGCAACTTCCAAACAGTCCTCCAGTCAGAAAACAAAATGGTAAAAAGACGTCTCCTTTGGGAGCCTGGTCTGTGACAGATGCACCTTTGAAATCCTGGGCCTGGTGTCTGTCCATCTGGGGCCAGACGAGCACTGAGTTCTTCAAGAGACGGTGGGGTTAGGACGCTGCACCCGTCCCTGGCGGAATTCCAGGTGGAGCTGGGAAAAGCATTGCTCCCACACACAAGAAAAAAGCTACAACAACTGCACGTCAACAGCGCGTGACCAGTCCAGGAGCCCGGAACCAACCTGGAAGAGGCAGGTTCCTCTGCGGGTGGGACCCTGGGCAGGTGCCAGGCCAGGACACCATGTCAGCTGGTGAGAAATGTGAGCTGGGGATGGTCAGCAGACTGCGGCCTGGGGTGGCTGCTGGGCGGGGTGGAGATCGGGAATCCCCCCAGGCTCTTCCCACAGTACTGGCTGAGGGGTGGCACCCTCCGGGACCACGGAGCCCAGGGAGGCCTGGGGTACTGGGATGTGGGTACATGTGCTGTGAGCAGTGCACCTGGAGGAGGGGCTGGAGAACTCTGAGCAACCTGAGCCCAGGCCCACGGCGGAGGATGTCCCTCTGGGCTCGGCAGTGGGCAAGACCAGGAGAGCTGTGAGGGACAGGTCTCTCTCTCTCCAACCCCTCGGGAAGTGAAGCCCCAGGGCCAGGCAGAGATAAGCACAGCTGTGTCTGGAGCAGCCTGAGGGTCACCGTGGCCACAGCAGACATCAAGCCAGGGGACTCCTGCAGGGCTGGGCTCAGCCCCATGGTAAAGGTAGGCAGAGGGTGGGGGCTGTTACGGGCTGAGTGGTGTCCCCCAGATCCATGCATCAAAGCCCTAATGGCCAGGACCCCAGAAGGTGACTGTATTTGGAGACAGCTTTTAAAGAGGTGATTAAGGTAAAATTCATTCCTTAGGGCAGGCCCTGATCCAGCCTGCCTGGGGTCCTTCTAAGGGGAAGGGAGGACACAGACACACGGAGGGACCACCCTGCGAGGACCCAGGGAATAGACGCCGCCCACAAGCCAAGGAGAGGCCTTGGGAGGAACCAGGCCTGCCACACCGGGACCTGGGACGTCCAGCCTCCAGGACGGAGAGAAATAACGGTCTGCTGTGGAAGCCGCAGCAGAAAACTTAAAAACTTGAACAGGATGCTCTGCTGCTGGCATGAGAGACGTTTTCCTGCGAGGCTGGGCAACTCCTCCACTGCTGGTGGACGGAAAATGGGGTGGCCTCCACGTGCCTGGTTTATCCCAGAGAGGGGAGGACCTGGGTACGCACAAGCGCACAGCCTGTGTGGCAGCGTCCGTTGCGGCAATGTCAGGACCGTGACGGCTGGAAAGGACCCGGAGTGCCACCCTGGTAATGGGGTGACAGACGGGAGCATCTGAGGCAGGAGGTGGGGCTCAGATACTGGACCACATGGAGGACTGGCTAACACAGGGCGGGGCAGAGGCAGCTTTCCATGAGACACGCCCTCCCGTGTGACATGTCAGTTAACGGTTGCCATGGCAATACCTGGGTGCTACTGCCCCTTTCCATGGCAACCACCCCACCACCCAAGAGTTACTACTCCTTCCCTAGAATGAGCGCCCACCCCACGCAAGGCCTGTGCCAGGGTGGGGTCCGAGATGTGTGGGGCTGTCTGTGGCCTTGTCGGCCTCGTGGGCACAGTGCAGACTTGGACACAGGTGGCAGGGCCGGGCGCTCGGAGCTGAGAACGGGTCCAGGAAATGCTGACACCAGCTAAGCTCCTGCTGTGAGACCCCTGACCCCCACCCTTTCTGATGGCATCACCCTCAGGGACAGCCTGCAAGTTCAGCGACGATGTCTCCATTTCACAGATGAAAAGGCTGAGGCTTGGTGCCAAGGGCTTCCCACATATCTGGGAGTGAGTGCTGTCCTCAGGCCAAGCCACCCTGGGTCCCTGGGAACTCGCTGCATCCTGTGGGTCAAGGGTTTCCCTGTGAGTCCCCCGCCCAGATCCCCTTGGCACCAACAGCAGCTTGGCACCAACACCTCCCCTGACTGCACAAAGAGAACAGCCACTGTCCCAGAACCCACCCACCTCAATGCCCTGCACGGCTACACACCCAGCCCTGCAGGCGGCAGCCCCAGGCGCAACAGACACCTCCTCACACACCTCCAGGTCCCCAGCGTGGCGCAGCCTCCAAGCACCTGACCACTGTGCCAGCTTCCGGTCCACCTGGCCCAGGCCCGCTCCCCTGGACTCACACCCCAGGCCTCCCGTCTGCACCAGCGTCTGCAGGCCCAGATCCTTCCACAGCCCTCCCAGCTGAGGACACACCCCAGGCCTCGAGGGGCCTCCTGGTCTCCACCTGCACCCACAAAGGTCTCTGCATCTCTGCCCGGCAGCCTCCTTCCCGCAGCTCCACCTCTGCCTTGGGACACTTGCCCAGCGTCCCCTCTGTCCCTCCACTCTCCCCTGGGTCTTCACACCCCCAGTGTCACCTCAACACGCCCTCGCTGACCTGCCATCCAGCCACATCCCCACCATCAGCACTGCCCTCACGCCACTGTGTGGGTCTCTCCCTTGGGTCTCTGCCCCGGCCGCCCCCAGGGCCTCTTCCTTGAGAGCAGGGCAGGTTCTGTGTGTTTCTTCCCCATGGGCTATCCCCAGCACCAAGCACAGCACCTGCCACACAGCAGGTGCTTCCCAAATAGAGCGGGGCGGGGTTTACACCGTTTGACTCCTCAGGCCACCTCTTTCCATTGCACACAGAAGGGGAGGAGTCGTTGTCACCCAGGCAGTCAGGGGAGGCTTCCTGGAAGAGGTGATTGGGGAACTGGGCTTTGAAGGATGAGGATGCCCACACCTCACCAGGCAGCAAAGCCCGGAGGTAGCAATGCAGCCTGTGAGCTGTGCCAGGGTGAATGCCAGCGGAATGTTAGAGTCAGCTCCAGCCAGGGGTGGGGCAGGAGGGAGAGAGCAGAAAAGAAGAGGAGGAGGTATCAGGAAGGGCCAGCGAGGGCCTCCACACCCAGCCACAGAGCGTGGGGCTGTCCTGTGAACACTGGGCATTGTCAGGGTGACTAAGAGATGACCAGCGCGGTGGTATCGGGGAAGCCCAAGGCCAGGACTTAGGGGGACCCAGGGCCCTCAACACACAGCTACAGCACGTCTGGGGCAGATCGACGGGACCGTATGGGCCAGGGCAGACACCGGGCGCCGGGTCAGACAGTGACCTCTGACAGTGTGTCCCCACTGCTCATGCGCTCATGGTTCAGTGCTTTGAGGGACATCGGATGATGCTGTGGGGGCAGGAGCAGGGAAGTGGACCCGAGTCCCACCCGGGCGTGTGGCGAGCCTCCTGCGTGCATTCTTCCGGAAGCTTCCCCAAGGTGTCCGTACATGTTTTTCTGTGGAAGTTCTCATCCTCTGCACCTCAGCGGCTGACTGGGGCCCATGCTGCAGCCTGGGGAGGTGCAACCCCCAAGGCCCCCCAAGGACGAGCCGGCCAGACGGTCCCGAGGGCCACAGCTGGAGGAGGGTCTTCCGGGCTTGGGCTGGGGACAAAGCCCCTTTGTGCCTTCCTGGCCGAGGCCCCATGGAGGACAGAGCTCCTTTCAAGGCCGCCCTGATCCTCCACAGTGAAGGCTGACTGGGTTTCGGGGATCCTGGGGCAACACCCTGTGGTCGACACCACGGACTGATTCGAAACAGCTGGCAAAGGCGCCAGGGCCCTGCGTCGTAGGGGGTGGTTTCAGCCTTTTCTAATCCGGGCTCTGACTCAGTTACCAACAGAGTGGGCCCAGAGCCTCCCAGGGGGCTGGTTAACACCCCCAACCTGATACAAGGGCCCAGAGCCTCCCGGGGCTGGTTAACCCCCCCAACCCCGATACAAGGGCCCAGAGCCTCCCAGGGAGCTGGTTAACACCCCCCAACCCCGATACAAGGGCCCAGAGCCTCCCAGGGGCTGGTTAACACCCCCCCAACCCTGATACAAGGGCCCAGAGCCTCCCAGGGGCTGGTTAATACCCCCCAACCCTGATACAAGGGCCCAGAGCCTCCCGGGGCTTTGCCAACTCCATGTGAAGACGACTTCAAGGCAGGGGCCACATGGGATGAGCCTGCATGGCAGGGGAGTGGCAGCCAAGGCCGAGACACAGACAAGCGCAGGGTCCAAGGAGACAGCAGTTCAGCCAGGCCCCTCAGAGGGCAGATGAGGGCCACAGCACAGCCCACAGGGACCACAGCCCACGTAACCTCAGCCCACGGAACCACAGCCCACAGAACCACAGCCCACAGAACCACAGCCCGTGGAGGGACCACAGCCCACTGGGACCACTGCCATGGAGCAAGGTTGGTGTCAGACAGCCAGGTGGAACCAGGTTGTGAACAGCCCCGATGCACCCTGCACCTTGCTCCTGGGATGCAGGCACAGCAGTCTCAACCCTCATGGGGGCCCAGCCTGGAGTCTGCTGCTCACTGAGGCTGCTCAGGAATCCCAGGGTGGGAAAGTGGGGCCGGGCAGTGGAGGGAAGCACCTACTCCTGGGGATGGGGTGTTGACACCTTTAGTGGGGGTTGGGGAGAGGAAGCTCTCCCAGGAACCACTGGCTCCCACCCTCTGCACTCTGCCCACGGCTCAGGCCTCCCACAAGCGTGGGCACCAGTGTCCTGCAGATAAGGGGGTTTTGTGGGTTTTCCCACCGGAACAGGCCAGTGGGACTTGCTGGGGTGTAGGTGGCTGGGCCACAGGTGTGGGTGGGTGTCACAGGCGATGGGGGAGGCTGGGGTGGGAAGGACGTGTCCACCTGCCACGCTGGGTCCCGGCTTCTCAGGGCTGTCCCGCTGGGCAGGGGTCCCCCACCCTCAGGGCACCTGCTCCTCCCGGGACGGCTCCTCCTTGGGGTCTTCCCTGCACCCCGGCCTCGAGGCCCCTCCGCACAGGCTCCTTTCAGCCCCGTCTCCTACGACTGTTCATTGCCGAGGAGCCCCACGTGATCCGTCCCCTGCCCTACTGGCACCGACTCTCCTTTATCCACTGGGATGTGAGTGAGCCCAAAGTGGGGGCACGGGGACGGGAATCGGGTGCTATGGCACCCATGGTGGCTGGGGATCCACTTTAAGATGGTGCAGGTGAAGAGGCCTCAGGCTGAGTCTGGGTGGCAGCTGGAATGGGACCCGCTGGCCTGAGGTATTGAGGGGGTCCTTCCCCCCTTCAGGCCCACACTCCATGGGACGCACGGCCACACTGTGGATGGGCACTGCCCTCTACACTCAGCCCCACCCAGCGGCCACTTCTGTCCACATCCTGCTGGCTAGAGGCCTGGGCATCAGACACCCCTAGACCGCCTGCCCCATGTTTGAGCAGACCCCACCTTCTGCCCTGGGGATTCCTGGCTGGGTGGTCAACAAGGGGAGTCTGGGGGTTCAGCACCCAACTCTGCTCGGCCAACATCCCCCTCGGGACTCACCTGGCCCCTGGGGGCCTCGGACACTGGGAGCACGGTGGACAGTTCACACTGAGCTCTCGCCTAGACGGTCCCAACCCAGACACAAATGCAGGAGCTCTTCCTCCTCCAGCATCCACAGTCACCCAGGATGCACCACGGCACCCAGACCCAGCTTCCTGACCCAGCCCTGCCCCTTCCTAGCTCAGGCCAGGGCCTAGGAGACCCCTCCACATCCCTCACCCCCACCCTACCCCATCACCTCCCTTCCACCCCCACCCCTTCACCTGCCTCCTGCCCCCCTCACCTCCCTCCCACCCCAAACCCTTCACTTCCCTCTCACCCCCACTCACCTCCCTCCCACCCCCATCCCCTCACCTCCCTTCCGCCCCCACCCCCTCACCTCCCTCTCACCCCCTCCCCTCCCTCCCACTCCCTCCCTCCTACTCCCCGGCACCCCTCATGTCTGGCTCCCTGGGAGGGTGACTCTGTCCTCAGTGTCCTGTCCGCCTCCACTGATGTCCGCTGACTGCCATTCACTCAAGGCTCAGCCTTCTCAGCCCCCCGGGCAGGACGGTGCCTCCTCCCGTTACTGCCGGAACTCCCCAGGCAGAGTGCATGGGTTTCTCACCTGGAGTTGCTGATGTCCGCTGACTGCCATTCACTCAAGGCTCAGCCTTCTCAGCCCCCTGGGCAGGACGGTGCCTCCTCCCGTCACTGCCGGAACTCCCCAGGCAGAGTGCATGGGTTTCTCATCTGGAGCTGCTGAGCCCCACCTGTGTGGGGTCCTGGGGCTGTCCCAGTCCTCAGAGCAGGCTCAGCTCATGGTGAGTGCTGGGGGGTGGGGAGGCTGAAAGAAGAAACTATAGGTGAGGCACCTGCAGGTCGGGAGGGAGGAGGGGCGGGCGGGGGAGGCGCCTTTAGGATGAGCCCAGTGAGGGTGACCCAGGGGACACAGTGCAGATCCCAGGAGCCCACACCCACTGGAGACCTTAGGGAGAGCTCCAGGCCCAGCACACCTGCCCCAGCCTTAGCCCAGGAACCCTGCCCTGTCGGGGAAGGAATGTGTGGAATGTTCCAGCAAAGAAGAGGTGAGTGGCACGGAGACCCTGGCCAGGTGAGGGACAGTGAGACCCTGGCCAGGTGAGGGGCACTGAGACCCCAGTGACCCCCAGGAGTGCTGTGGCCTGGAAGGAAGCAGAGGGGAGCTGACCAGTGAGCTGCAGGCCTGCCCACACCTGTGGCCCTGCTGGGACCCCTGGGGGCTTGGGGAGGGCTCTCTGGGGCTGGTGGCCTCCCAGTTTGGGGAGGTGATGTTTTCACTTTCAGAGTTCCCACGAAAATGAGCTCGCATCCCTGGGGATTTTCTGCTTGACCAGCACCCCATGAGACTGCCCTTGTGCAGCTGCCAGCCCAGCCCTCCCTGAGCGCCTTCCAGGGCCTGGCCCCAGGTCTGCAGGCAGGAGCCTCCGTGTAGGCAGCACCTGAGAACTTTCAGGTTTATTAAGGCGGAGGTGATTGAGGAGTGAAGCGCAGGGGTTGGAGGTGATTTTGTCCCAGGTGGAGAGGGTCCTGAGCTTGGCAAGAAGGCAAAGGGCAGCTGCATGAGTGCACACACGGCTGGCACAGAGCACCAGCCTCCTGGGGCCCACCCTGAGCTCAAGCTCTCGAGTCAGGGACGCAGACGATGGGCAGAGCCGTCCTGGCATCAGGGGGCATCCAGATGGCTCCTCCTGACAGACAGCCAGACTCTGCATGCAGGTTTGGCGGCACCGGCTCCGGGTTCTGGGCCCGCCTGGAGTACCTGCTCTGGCCAGGATGGGGTCAGTTCCCTGCATCCCTGGGTGTGGGCCAGGGCTGGGCATGGGGGGTGGTAAAGTTTGGGTGTCTCGAAGGAGAACACTGAGTCCTCCCAAGAGTCCCAGGCAGGACAGGACCTGGGTGGGGGCGAAATGGTGGCCATGGCTTCCCGCCCCACGCTGTCCTCAACGCCTCAGGGCTTGGGAAACAGCTCAGCAAGGAGGAACTCAGGGCCCTGTCCCCGACTCCATCCTGGGGAACCGTCAGACGTTGTGAGGCTCGGCCAGCCTGGAGGTGGCATCAGAGGGACTGCTGTGAGCAGAGGGCACTATGCAGAGATTCGAAGAGTCTGAGACTCCGAGACCTGCCTGAGGGGAGGGGGCTCAGGAGACGGAGTCCAGGCCATGACCTTGACCTGAGGGCTAAACACGGAGCAGGGGGAGGAAGGGCAGGGCCAGGACAGGAGAACCCATGTGAGGAAGAGGAGGGACGGGGCCGGGATGGCAGAACCCACGTGAGGAAGAGGAGGACGGGGCCGGGATGGCAGGACCCACACAAGGAAGAGGACGGGCCTGGGATGGCAGAATCTATGTGAGGAAGAGGAGAATGGGGCTGGGACGGCAGAACCCACACGAGGAAGAGGAGATCTACCACCCCTGTGATGGGGACTGAGGGTCGGCCTCTCTAACAAGCTGCTGGTGATGGTGACGTGATGTGATGATGTGACAGGGAGGGCCGGCTGTTCCAGGTGCCTACTGCATCTGGGGACTTCCTAGCAGTGCCTCCCTCACCCAGTCCTGGGGAAAACTCGGCCCGCTGGACCACCCGACTGCCAGCTGCTGATCCAATGCAGGAGGGAGCTCCGGGGGACGCTGGGCTCAGTGCCAGGCCTCGAGGCTCTGCTAGCAAACCACGGGCTGCCCTGCCCTCCTAGGGCTGGGAGGTCATACTCTGGGTCCTGGCCTCCCTTCACTAGTGTGTGCTCCTGAGCCCGAGTCCCTCTGAGAGGAGGAATACATTTCCCGGGATTATAGCCAGACGCTCCATCTAGTCAGGTGCACCTGGGCCACCTGCAGGAGGAGGCCCGTGGCCCCAGGAAGGCTCTCCCTGCGCTCACCCGTTTGGCATTTTCTCCGCATTGAAGTTATGTTTTTGAACCACTAAAATACATGTGTTATTTGGGCTCAGCCCTGGTGTTGGAGTAAGAGCTTCTAAAAATAAACCCTTGCTAAGCTCCCACAACAGATCCTCCAAGCCGAGGCTCAGCGGGACCAGACGCTCACCATGTAAGGCTGCCGAGGGCCAGCTCTGAGCGCCATCCCCCTCTTCTCTCCTAGGTCCCCCCAGGCCAAGGTGTTGGTCGAATTCCTTCAAACCTTAGGGGAGATTCACAGGAAACAAGAGGGAGTCTGGACCCCAGGTCGAAACGGGCCAGGAGCAGCCAGGTGGCCGTGTGGCCCCACGTCCAGCCGCAGCCCAGTGGCAGGGCAGACCTTGGCTCTCAGAGAGCATCTTAAGCCTGGACAGAGCCTTATAAGGCGCTCCCGGGGCCGTGACACACACTCCAAGAATAGCCTCCAGGCTTTGTCTTCTGACGGGCTGGCGCCAGGGTCCCGCAGAGAGTGCCCGGCAGCCAACCAGGGGCCCGTCAGGCACATGCACACCGGCCTCCTTCCTGCCAACCCGCTGAGCTGGGGTCTCCCGGGGCTGCAGGAAGGGTCTCCCGGGGCTGCAGCTGGCAGGTGCAGGCCTGGGTTCTCATCCTGGTGCTGACCCCACCTGGTCAGGCAATGCCCACACGGGACCAGACTAGGACCCTTAACCTTTTCTACTGCATCTTGCTGGCTGGCAGGCAAAGCCTCTGTGCTCACGGAATGCCATTTAAAAATGCGTCATGTAACATACAGGACCCTCACCCAACCATACTGCCATGCAGCAATAAAACATTTTAACTGTGTTGATGGCAAACATGTGAATTGAGTCTGGCTGCCACCACTGTCCTCTCTGTCCAGCTTCACAAGTGGCCGAGCTCCTGCAGGAAGGCCAGCCCCATGGCGTCTCTGGGTGTTGCCAACCAGCTATCTGGCAGGTTCCCTGCGGAGTCAGGGCCATTCCTCAGGCCTGTGCACCTGACCTGCTGCCTGCACACAGGCCTCACACCCTCACTCACACTCACACATGCTCCATCCTGACTCCAGCAGCCCTTCCCCCTCGGGGCCCAGGTGCCCCTTCCTGTCTCCCTCGTGCCTGAGGAGGGACCAGCATCTGGTGCCCTTTGACCTTGGCCTGGTTCTGAAGTGAATCACCCGGAAGGAAGGCGCTTGTCCTCCCGGACCCAGGTCTGCAACAGTTATGACCACGCCCATCCCAGTGGCCCTGCCAGACAGCGGGGTGGCCAGTCCATCTCCACGTAATGGGCCCCAGTCCTGGAGCACAGCCTAGGAGAACTGCCAGGCTCCCAGAGCACGGCCTGCAGAGCAGACAGACACAGGGCCAGGGCAGAAAGAGGCAGGATGGGAGTGGGGGCAGGAGAAGAGGCCAGAGCGGGGCTGCAGAGGGAGGGGCCTGGCCTCACCCTGGAGCAGGGCCTCAGGGGGCTGTGACCTCCAGGTTCGGTGGGCCCTGGGTGGGGAAAGGCACCCTTCATGTCATGCCCGGTGCATGCAGGGATCCCCGAGAGGCCTGGGCACCCAGGGACAGCCCCCAGCCCAGCCCACGGCCTGGCCTGGCGGCCACTGCAGGTGACCAGAAGGCTAGTCCCAGGCTGTGGGAAGATGGCCCAGGTCTTGGTGGGGAAAGAACATCAGGTGACGGGGCAGGAAAGGGGATGGAGCCCCTCTGGAGGAACCTGAAACCCCTGGGGTGGGGCACATGGAGTTTCTCAGCCAGGTGAGTGGGGGCCAGAGGAGTGGGGGCCAGAGGAGTGGGGGGCCAGGGGAGTGGGGGGCCAGGGGAGTGGGGGCCAGAGGAGTGGGGGCCAGAGGAGTGGGGGGCCAGGGGAGTGGGGGGCCAGAGGAGTGGGGGTGCCCAGCCCCTAGGACCAGCCTGGAGGTAACATCCAAATAGGGTGGGATTCCCTGAAGGCCACAGGAACCCCCATAAGCCCTCTCCCAAGTACTCCCACCCTGGACCCTCTGAGCTGGCCTGAAGTGGGGGTCTTGGGGTGACCGTCTCAGCCCCTCCTCAGGTCCCCAACTCCAGGCTGAACCAGGCATGGCCTCCTCTGCCGTGGCCTTCTCTGCCGTGGGTGCTGCGATTGCTCCTCTTCCTCCCACCCTGTTTCTTCTTGAGATCGGGGTGGGCAGCCTGGCTGGGGACACTCGAGGTCACCCTGGGCCCCCAGGGCCATGCATGGCGGGACCAGGCATCCTAAGAGGAGGCGGAGTGGGGATCCACTCACCAAGGCCACAGGAGATCCCAGGCTAACCCGGGTCCTTCAGACTGATGGGAATCTATGAAGTCAAACAGGGTGAATTTCTGAGACAAAAGCTGGTGTTGTTTATTTTTTGTGACTGAGTCACTTCCCAGCCTCTTCCCAGGATGGAGATGCCAACATTGTTTCTTGTCCCCTCGCCTCCTTCACATGTGTCCTCGACGCCCCAGTGAGAGAGGGAGGGACAGACAACAAGCTCAGGTCCCAGCCCCCACCCCACCCACACGCCCATTTCTGCAGCCCTCAGGAGCTGCAGTGCAAGTTCCATGCTAGTGGCTGGTGCTGTGAAGGTACCACCACCGGGAAGTGAGGTCCCAGGAGCAGCCTGGGCACCCCTGGGTGTTAGGTAGAAATGCAGAGTCCCAGGCTCCAGTCCAGACCTGCTGAGTCAGAATTTGCATTTTAACAAGAGCTGGTGTTCCAGGCCCTGTTGAGGGGCACTCAGGAGGCTCCCATTGGCCCCAGCCCTAAAGAAGTTGTGTGGCCTGTCCCGGGTACAGGTGTGACCATTTGGCCAAGGCTGCCCTTCTCAAAGGCCTGGGCGGGACCCCTAGATGGCTTCTTAGAGGCCTGGGTGGGTCACCCCCACACCAGGGTCTGGGTGGGCCCAGGCGCTTGCATTCCTACAGCACCAGGGGTGCCCAGGCTGCTGATTGGGGTACACTTTGAGCCACTCACAAGCTTAAGACAGCAAACTCCACCCACAGGAGCTTTTAGCTGCATTTAGGATAAGGATGGTTTGCACGTTTAAATGCTTGGAGAAAAATACAAAGAAAAACATGAGCAGAGCAGAGTGGGTGTAAGGACCACACGGCAGCAAAGCTTAAGTCCATGTTGAGGCTGGTGGGTCCCTGCTCTGAGTAACAGAGAAAGTAAAAGAGCACCCTAAGAGAGCCAGTTCCCTTTGATAACCACAGACCCTCATGCCCTGGCCTCCCCTACCTCCGGAGATCACACTCGTGTGCCACTGATGTTTGGTGCCTTCACACTTTCCACTCTTGCCAGTATTTTCTCTGGCTACCATGAGCTGAGCATTCTTTAGCATTTATTATTCCCCCATCCGCCACTGGCCTTGTGACTTGGTTTCTGGGGTCTTTTGTGATCAAGTTGTGTTAGCTTCAGTTGCAGTCCACTTTATCTTTTCCTCCTCTGCTCTGTGTGGGGCTGAGTCTGCGTTTGGGAGAGTTGCGACTCTAAGGTCCATTTGTCCTCTGATATCTTTTTTTTTTTAAGTTCTGGTGTATATGGGCAGGTTTGTTACATGGGTAAACATGTCCCATGGTGATTTGCTGCACCTATCAACCCACCACCTAGGTATTAAGCCCAGCACACATTAGCTCTTTTCCCTAATGTTCTCCATCCCCCACCCTCTCCCAATAGGCCCCGGTGTGTGTTGTTCCCCACCCTGTGTCCATGTGTTCTCATTGTTCAGTTCCCACTTATAAGTGAACATGCGGTGTTTGGTTTTCTGTTCCTGTGTTAGTTTGCAGAGGATAATGGCTTCCAGCTTCATCCACGTCCCTGCAAAGGATATGATCTCATTCCTTTTCATAGCTGCATAGTATTCCATGGTCTATATGTTCCACATTTTCTTTATCCAGTCTGCTGCTGATGGGCATTTGGGTTGATCCCATGTCTTTGCTATTGTGAATAGTGTTGCAGTGAACATACATGTGCATGTGTCTTTATAATAATTTATATTCCTTTGGGTATATACCCAGTTATGGGATAGTTTCGTCAAATGGGAATTCCGGTTCTCAATCTTGGAGGAATCACCACACTGTCTTCCACAATGGTTGAACTAATTTCCATCCCCACCGGTAGTGTAAAAGTGTTCCTATTTCTCCACAGCCTTGCCAGCATCTGCTGTTTCCTGACTTTTTCATAATTATCATTCTGACTGGCATGAGAACTCATTGTGGTTTTGATTTGCATTTCTCTAATGATCAGTGATGTTAAGCTTGTGTTGGCTGCATGTATGTCTTTTTTTGAGAAGTGTCTGTTCATATCCTTTGCCCACTTTTTAATGGGGTTGTTTGTTTTATTTCTTGTAAATTTGCTTAAGTTCCTTGTAGATTCTAAGTGTTAGACCTTTGTCAGACAGACAGATTGCAAAAAATGTTCTCTCATTCTGTAGGTTGTCTGTTCACTCTAACGATAGTTTCACTTGCTATGCAGAAGGTCTTTAGTTTATTTAGATCCCATTTGTCAATTTTTGCTTTTGTTGCCATTGCTTTTGGTGATTTCATCATAAAGTCTTTGCATGTGCCTATGTCCTGAATGGTATCACCTAGATTTTCTTCTAGGGTTTTTATAGTTTTGGGTTTTACAGTTAAGTCTTTAATCCACTTTGAGTTAATTTTTGCATAAGGTGTAACAAAGGGGTCCAGTTTCAGTTTTCTGCATATGGCTAGCCAGTTCTACCAGCACCATTTATTAAATAGGAAATCCTTTCCCCATTGCATGTTTTTGTTGGGTTTGTCGAAGATTAGATGGTTGTAGATGTATTGTGTCATTTCTGAGTTTTCTATTCTGTTCCATTGGTCTATGTGTCTGTTCTTGTACCAGTACCATGCTGTTTTGGTTACTGTGGCCTTGTAGTATATTTTGAAGTCAGGTAGCGGGATGCCTCCAGCTTTGTTATTTTTGCTTAAGATTTTCTTAGCTATGAGAGGTCTTTTTTGGTTCCATATGAAGTATAAAATAGTTTTTTCTAATTCTGTGAAGAATGTCAATGGTAGTTTAATGGGAATAGCAGTAAATCTGTAAATTGCTTTGAGCAGTATGGCCATTTTCATGACATTGATTCTCCCTATCCATGAACATGGAATGTTTTTCCATCTGATTGTGTCCTCTCTGGTTTCCTTGAGCAGCGGTTTGTAGTTCTCCTTGAATAGGTCCTTCACTTCCCTTGTTAGCTGTATTCCTAGGTATTTTGAACTCTATGCAAATAAACTGGAAAATCTAGAAGAAATGGATAAATTCCTGGGCACATCCACCCTCCCAAGACTGAACCAAGAAGAAGTTGAATCCCTGAATAGACCAATAACAAGTTCTGTAATTGAGGCAGTAATGAATAGCCTACCAACCCAAAAATGCCCAGGTCCAGACGTATTTATGGCTGAATTCTATCAGAGCGTGAAGAGGAGCTGCTACCAGTTCTTCTGAAACTATTCCGAACAGTTGAAGAGACTCCTCTCTAACTCATTTTATGAGGCCAATATCATCCTGATACCAAAACCTGGCAGAGACACAATTAAAAAAAAAAAAGAAAACTTCAGACCAATATCCCTGATGAACATCATTGTGAAAATCCTCTATAAAATACAGGCAAACCAAATCCGGCAACACATCAAAAAGCTTATCCACCACAATCAAGTCGGCTTCATCCCTGGGATGCAAGGCTGGTTCAACATACACAAGTCAATAAACATAATCCATCACATAAACAGAACCAATGACAAAAACCGCATGATTAACTCAATAGATGCAAAAAGAGCCTTTGATAAAATTCAACACCCCTTCATGTTAAAAACTCTCAATAAACTAGGTATTAAAGGAACATACCTCGAAATAATAAGAGCCATTTATGACAAACCCATGGGCAATATCATACTGAATGGGCAAAAGCTGGAAGCATTCCCCTTGAAAACCAGCACAAGACAGGGATACCCTCTCTTGGCACTCTTTTGTTTTGGTTTTTTGTTTGTTTGTTTGTTTTGAGATGGAGTCTAGCTCCGTCGCCCAGGCTGGAGTGCAGTGGCGTGATCTCAGCTCACTGCAAGCTCCGCCTCCCGGGTTCACCCCATTCTCCTGCCTCAGCCTCCCAAGTAGGTGGGACTACAGGCGCCCACCACCTCGCCCAGCTAATTTTTTTGTATTTTTAGTAGAGGTGGGGTTTCACTGTGTTAGCCAGGATGGTCTCAATCTCCTGACCTCGTGATACACCCGCATAGGCTCCCCAAAGTGCTGGAATTACAGGCGTGAGCCACCGCGCCCAGCCATCTCTCACCACTCTTATCCAACATAGTGTTGGAAGTTCTGGCCAGGGCAATCAGGCAAGAGAAAGAAATAAAGGGTTTCAAATAAGAAGAGAGGAAGTCAAATTGTCTTTGTTTGCAGATGACATGATCCTATATCCAGAAAACCCCATCGTCTCAGCCCAAAAGCTTCTTAAGCTGATAAGCAACTTTACCAAAGTCTCAGGATACAAAATCAGTGTGCAGAAATCACAAGCATTCCTGTACACCAACAACAGACAAGCAGACACCCAAATCATGAGTGAACTCCCATCCTCTGATATCTTATAGTTTCCTTTCCTGTTTAGGCTTTTACTGCCTGTGAAACATGTTTTTGGGAATGAAGGAAGGAATGGGGGGAATGGCTATTTATTACTGCCTCAATTTCAGAACTTGTTATTGGTCTATTCAGGGATTCAATTTCTTCTTGGCTCAGTCTCGGAAGGGTCTGACTTCACGTGTACTGGCGGGTCCATCGCACACCCCTCATTTGGGAAGCCACCCTTGTCACGGAGGGGACTCCCACAGTTGCGTGGAGCTTTTCCTGCCCTCTCCACTCCACGCTGCTGGTTTATTTCTCTGTTCCTGCTTCATTTACTCTCGTTTTCTTATGCATGTCTATTAGCGCAGCTTGTCCTTCTTAGTTTTTTTTAAATAGACTTTATTTTTTAGGGAAGGTTTAGGTTCACAGTAAAATCAAGCAGGCAGTACAGAGTCCCCATGCACCCTCTGCCCCGCCACAAACGTGCAGCCTCCCGCCATCAACACCCACACCGGAGTGGCCCATTTATTACAAGCCGTGAGTCTGCATGGCCACATCGTCAGCACCCAAAGACCCTGCTTCACACGAGGGCTCGCTCTCGGTGCTCTTCGTGCCATGGATTTGGACAGATGTGCAATGGTGTGGATCCACCATTGCAGTCCCACACAGAGCTGTTCCGCTGCCCTGAAGATCCCCTGGGCTCTGCCTGTCTGTCCCTCCCTCCTAAGTGCTGGTGACCATGATATTGCCTTTTCCAGAGTGTCATGTTGTTAGAATCTCACCGTACAGCCTTTTCTGTGTGGTTTCTTTCATGTTGTAATATGTAGTCGAGGTTCCTCCATGTTTTCTCCTGGCTGCTTGACAGTGCATTTCTTTTTAGCACTTTATTCCATTCTCTAGGTGTGCCACGGTTCACCTACCCCTTTCACCTACTGAAGGACATCTTGGTTGCTTCCAAGTTCTGGCGATTATGAATAAAGCTTCTATAAACATCTGCATGGAGGTTATTGTATGGAAATAAATTTTCACTTCCTTTGGGTAAATGCCAATGAATGTAATTGCTAGAATGTATTTAGTTTTGTAAGAAACTGCAAACTGGCTTCCAAAGTAGCTGTGCCATTCTGCATTCCCACCAGTGATAAGTGAATGCCAAACTTTGCTCCATGCCCTCACCAGTATTCAGTGGTCAGTGTTCTGGAATCTGACATCCTAACAGGTGTGTGGTGGCATCTCATTGTTGTTTTAAGTGCATTTCTTACAATCTTTACATGTGCTTCTTTGCCATCTGTGCATCTTCTCCAATGAAGTGTCTGTTCAGGTCTTTTGCCCATTTTGTAATCGGGTTGTTTGTTTTCTTCCTGTTGAGTTTTAAGAGTTCTTTATATATTCTGGATAACAGTCCTTTATCAGATGTGTATTTTGCAAACACTTTCTTTCAGTCTGTGGCTCATCTTCCCATTCTCTTGACTTTGTCTTTCACAGAGCAGAGGGTTTTAATTTTAATGAGGTCCAGCTTATCACCAATTTTTTTTTCATGGATTAGCCTTTGATGTTGCACTTTAAAAACTCATCACCAAACCCTAAGTCATCTAGATTTTTCTCTTGTGATACCCTCTAGGAGTTTTATAGTTTTGTATTCAACATTTAGGACTGTGATCCATTGTGTGTTAATTTTTATGAAGGTTTTATCATTTGTGTCTAGATTCATTTATTTTTTCTGCATGTGGATGTCCAGTTGTTCCAGCACCATTTGTTGAAAAGCCTATCTTTTGGTCCCTTGCACTGCCTGTGGGTTGAAGACCGGGGTTGAAGACCAAGTGGAGATATCTATGTGCATCTATGTGCACAGTGCTCTCCAGAGAAGCAGAGCCAAGAGGATTGTTGAATGGATGGATGGATGGATGGATGGATGGATGGATGGATGGATGGATTCATGTGTTTGTGCTGTCACTGGACCCGGAACATCCTCCCCACACACCTCCACCTGTGGACATGCTGTGTGTGTGTGTGTGTGTGTGTACACACGTGTACACATATTTTCTGGGCCACTCAGGTGTGGGTGTTGATGGCGGGAGGCTGCATGTTTGTGGTGGGGCAGAGGGTGCATGGGGACTCTGTACTGCCTGCTTGATTTTACTGTGAACCTAAACCTTCCCTAAAAAATAAAGTCTGTTTAAAAAAAGCTAAGAAGGACAAGCTGCGTTAACAGACATGCATAAGAAAACGAGAATAAATGAAGCAGGAATAGAGAAATAAGTCAACGGAGCAGATATGAGAGGGCAGGAAAACACTCACATATGTGTTTACACATATGTGGTTGCATGTGAGAAAGAGAATTTTGTTCTGAGGAGTTGGCTCACATGATTTTGGAAGCTGAAAAGCCTCACGATCTGCCATCTGCAAGCCAGAGACCCGGGAGAGCCAGTGTCATGGTTCTAGTTTGAGTTGAAGGCCCACACACAACGGGGGCTGTGGGTTCAAGTCCCAGCTGGAGGACAGGAGAAGATGCCACCTCTCAAGCAGTCAGGAAGAGAGAGAGAATCCTCCCTTCCTCCACCTTCTTTTTTTTTTTTTTTTTTTTTTGAGATGAAGTTTCACTCTTGTTGACCAGGCTGGAGTGCAATGGTGTGATCTCTGCTCACTACAACCTCCACCTCCTGGGTTCCAGCAATTTTCCTGCTTCAGCTTCCCAAGTAGCTGGGATTACAAGCACCTGCCACCATGTCTTGCTAATTTTTGTATTTTTAGTAGAGATGGGGTTTCGCCACGTTGGTCAGGCTGGTTTCGAACACCTGACCTCAGGTGATCTGTCTGCCTTGGCCTCCCACAGTGCTGGGATTACAGGCGTGAACCACTGCTCTGTGATGCACGGGTGGGCAAAGGCCTCTCTCACGTCTTCAGGAGACTCTAAGCCTCTGAGGGTGTCTGTTAAGGCCTGGAGGCCTTCTCAGAGGCATCTGACACTTCCTAAGTCCAAGGGCCAGGGAACTGACTCATCCCTGCTCCCTGGGAGGAGAGGCAGGTGCAAGGGGGTCAACCAGTGGTGGCAAACTTCCCACAACCTCTGCCAGGTGGCAGATCTGTCTCCTGGAACTGCAAGCCTCTGGCTCCGGAGCAGACCAGGCTGCTGGTGGACACAGATTTACCTGGGCTGACCTGGACCGAAAGGCATCTTGGGACAGGAGAGGTGGATGAGTTGGTTTCGGCTTCTTTCTTTCTGCAGGCTCTGGGAAAGGCCAGGGTGCCCAGTCATGCATCAGGGTCTATGGGTCTGCTACGGAGCAGCCCGGTTCTCAGATGTCCTCACCCTGCTTCTGGGGATTTAGTCCTTAGGGCAGCACCCAGGAAGTCAGAGGCCAGGCTGAGCTCGGGCACCGCCATCCTAGAGCCACCCCCCACCTGCCCAGCTTCCCCGGAACACCCGTGTTCAGGGCCAGGAACACCCTCCCCACACACCACCACCTGTGGACACACTGAGTGTGTGGGGGTTTGTATGTGTGTATATGTGTGTGCACGTATGTGCACATGGCTGCATGCACGGTGAGTGTGGGGGCTTGTATGTGTGTATGTGTGTGCACATGTGTGTGCACATGGCTGCATGTGCATGTTTTGCATGTGTGTACACGTGTGTGGATGTGTGTGCATATGGTTGTGTGTGCATGCATGATTGCATGTGTGTATGGATGTGTGTGCATGTGTGTGCATGTATATGGATGTGTGTGGATGTGTATGTGTGTATGGATGTGTGTGTGCACACGGCTGTGTGTGCATGTGTAATTTGCATATGTGTGCACATGTGTGTGCACATGGCTGCATGTGCATGTTTTGCATGTGTGTACATGTGTGTGGATGTGTGTGCATATGGTTGTGTGTGCACGCGTGATTGCATGTGTGTATGGATGTGTGTGCATGCGTGTGGATGTGTGTATGGATGTGTGTGGATGTGTATGGCTGTGTGTGCATGTGTAATTTGCATATGTGTGCACATGCATGTTCCTAGAGTGTCTCCATTATCCAGGACGGTGCCTGGCAGGGAGTGCAGTTCATCTCTAACCAGGGCCACCCCTTGCAGTCCAGGCCTAAAGCCAGTGTGCTCAAGGGCCCTGCACTGTTCCCTGAAAGTGTCTGAGGATCCTAGGCTCTCCGGGGTGGGCAGGCTGCCTTGGGGTTGAGAAGCGGCTGGTTTCCCAGGGGCAGCCCTTTGAACCTAGTTGGGTCACTGCCCCCTTCTGGGATTCTGTCTTCTCTCCCGTTTAAGGACAAATAGGTCTTTCCCTTGTGAGATGCAGTGCCTGGCCAGGGCAGGGAGGCAGATATTGACCCTGACTTTGTTCAGAGGCTGGGCTTCCCTGGCCCTGAGCCAAGAGGAAGCCCGGTCCAGAAGCCAGGAAGCAGAGGCAGGGCCAGCCCTGGCACTGCCCAGGTCTCCCCAGCTCGGCTCTGCTCAGCGCTGGCCTGGAGAAAACAGAATGGTGGCTGTCGGGGCTGGTCCACGAAGTGTTGTTTTGTTTTTACTTTTCTGATCAGGGTAGTGAGAACTAAAAGTTCAGGAAAAAACAGGTATTTTTGGACATTTTAAAAGCCATGACTCATTACTGGTAACTCATCTTCCTACAGATGAGTCAGATGAGCTTTTCTCCGGACAGCTGGAATGTCCCCTCGTCCTCAGTTTTGTGAAATTTGAATAAAATGTGCTACTTTGGGTCAAGGTGACAGTCTGCATGTGTCCTGGGGCTGCGGTAACAAAGTGTCACGAACTTGATGCTTTCAGCACCAGAAATGTGCTCTCCAGGTCCGAGGCCAGAGTCTGAAAGGAAAGCGTCACAGGGCGGCCTCCCTCCAAGGGCGCCAGGGCTGCGGGGGAGGATCCTTCCTGCCTCCTCCAGCTCCTGGAAGCCCCAGAGTCCCTTGGCTAGATTGTGCACTGTTCTCTTCTCTCTCCTAAGGACCCTTGAGATGTCATCTAAGTCCCCCCCCCCCCCGCCACCCTGATAGACCAGACCATCTCCTTGCCTCATGAGCCTGACCTCACCTCACCCACAAGACTCCCTCTTAGACAGGGTTCCATCCACAGGCTCCGGGAGTCAAACACAATGTAGGGGCGGCTAGGCTGGAGGAGGGCCGAGGCTGCCGGACGGCACCAGCGCTGTGGACTTCAGGAAAAGGTCCCTTGCAGGAAGAGGGAATCGGCTGCCACCCTGCCCACTCTGCCACAGGACCCTTTCAGCCCCCCAGCGGCACGAGACAGCGGGCAGGCAGCAGTTGTCTGCAGACGGCAGCCTGGGCTCAGGTAGAAAGGGGCGCCAGGCCCAGCCCAGCCTGCCAGGCACTGCCCCAGGTGCTCCAGTCCTGCCAGAGGCCCCAGCCTACAACTGAACTCTGGCTCCACGTTTCGCGTCCACGATTTTGCAATCTTCTCCAATGTTTATGAGAGCGTCCTCCCACTGCCCCAGCACACTGTAAACTCCCAGGGCCCACCCGGCTCTCAACTGTGGCTTTGAGGGCAGTTTCAGCAATGCTCCCAGTGCAGGTTTGGGGCCAGGCAGTTCATGGAGCTCCCACCGGCTGCCATTCCTCACACACCAGGACACTCCCTCCTGCTGGACCCAAATGCATCTCGGGTCCCACTATGCGAGAAGGACTAGAGTAGGGCATGGGCAGCCTGTGAGTGGGGCAGGTGGGAGATAGGCCCTGAAGTCCCACTGGACAGCAAGCCCCTGCTTTCATGAGGCTGCAGCTCTGCTGGGGCTGGCTGGCTGGGCTGTGGGTGTGAACATGTGAGTAAATGTCTTTAGGGAACAGGTTGCGTGTCTTCACTGTTCCATACAGAGCACTTCGTCTTTTTGTGCATGTCTACGTGTGCATTCCTGGCGTGTATTTGTACATCTGCCATTTGTGTGTGTTCTGGAGTGTGTGTGTGCACATGTGTCCCTGGTGTATTGTTCATGCATATTCCTAGAGCATGTCTGTGTACGTGTGTTCCTGGTTTGTATATGTGCTGTGTTTTCCTGGAGTGTTTCTGTGCACGTGTGTTCCTGATGTGTATTTGCACATGCATGCATGTGTGTGCTTGTGCACCCCAGCTCCATCTTCCTGTCGTCCTCTCTGCCCGCTGCCCTCCTGGGCCAGCCTCTCCTGTTCTGAGTGGAAGGCAATGAAGGCCAGGGCTGCACAGGCCTGTCTGGGGTCACAGGCGTGTCAGGGCCGCCTGCTCCTAAACCTCCTGCATTGAGATGGGGATGGAGAGAGGAGGCTGCGGGGTGCTCCTTCGGTTCAGACGCCTCCTCCCAAATGAATGGCAAATGTCAAATGCAGCCCCAAGGAAAATAGTTCCCACACCTAATCATGTCCGGGAGAGGTCGTGGCGGGGGGCGCCGGGAGCACATGCTGGGTGGGAACAAGGGCCCTTTGTGCGCCTTGGGCAGCTGTGGCCGCAGTAGCGAAGCTAAGTGGACCGGGTGTCTGGCCGCCTGGGCTGCCCGGAGACAAGCGCTCTCCTTCTTGTTGTGTCAGTGCCTGAGCCCAGCCCCCGCCGGGGCTGCGGGGGAGCCAGGGACACTGGCTGCAGGGAGGGGCACGCTCTCACCCGTGGAACATTCTCAGGCCAAGACAGTCACAAATGGGGTCACTTCTGACGGTGCTCAGCTGCCGCAGCGGGGAGCCATGAATCGCCCACACTGGCTTTGGCTGGGGCAGAGTCCCGGGGCCTGAGTGAGAGATGAAGCAGCAGGGACAGTGAACCAGACAGGCTCCCTGCGAGGTCCTCCCCATGGCACCTGAGGATGGGGCAGCAAGGATGGCCTGGGGGACCTTGCAGCCTCTGTAGGTGCCCCTTCCTCTGTTGTCTGGCCTGAGCACAGCTGCCCTAGGACTAGCAGAGCCTGCACCTCACCGCTGCCTCCCGCAGAGGGTGCGGCAGAGCCAGGGGCCCCCCTTCCACGAGAGATTCCACCCTTGCTTCGGAGAAAGCTGAATTCAGAAAGACCCCCTCCTTCCCACGCAGGCAGGGAGGGAGCCCGGTGGGGGTCTGGGCTCCATGGAGGAGGCATTGGAGCAGGACAGAGGGCAGCTTTAGGCGAGGCAGCCTCTAGGCCGGTCTGAGCCCCATGGGTCAGGAGACCGGTTACACACAGGAGGCCGAGCACGTGAGCACGTGTAGGGAGGCTGGCAGGGCCGACCGGAGGGGCGATGTAGAGAGGCAGCCACAGCGGCGCACGTGGTATTAGATTCAACCTGGAAGCACCAGAATGCAGGGTTCCCAATACAAATAGGTAGAAGAATCTGCAGATGAAATGTGTGTGCATGCGTTTGCAAAGTAAGAAAATGCCAGAAAACAAGGATGGACATGAAAAAGACATAGATGCCAGCCTGAAGGGTCCCCCGCTGAGACAAACGTAACATCAAAATAAACTAAATAAGGACAGGAACAGATGATGGCCCGTGCATAAAATGAGACTCTGTGTTCTATATAGATGTCAATTTACTTAATTAATAAATGGGGGAAAAAGAAAGCTCACCCACCCCAGTAGAATTCCAGCTGATAAGTGACGGCATGAGGAATTCCCCCCAGCAGCCGTTGCAGTCACCATTAATTCAGGCAACAAGAACATCAGTCAATGCCAAACCTTGTGGTGAAAGTGGAGTGAAGAATGGGGTTTTAAGTCACCTCTGAGTGTTCCCACGAAATGTGTATGAATTATAGAGAAGGAAGGAATTTCCAGTGGAGACCCCTACAGACGCCACGTTCCCCAGATGGTCAAGGTCAATGGCCCCCGGAGTGGACGCATCGGTACGCCCACCTCCCAACCCGGATGAACCAGCTCCCTCCACTGACAACCTGGGTCTAACCACAAAATAAATGCTAATTGAGAGTATTTCTCTTTTTCACAGAGTCAAGGTCGTAGAAGTCAAGGAAAGACTGAAGACTGCTCCAGGTTGAGGATGAGCATGAAGTCTCACAATCCATGTAATCCCAGCACTTTGGGAGGCTGAGGTGGGCGGATCACCTGAGGTCAGGAGTTCAAGACCAGCCTGACCAACCAACATGGTGAAACGCTGTCCCTACTAAAAATATAAAAACTAGCCAGCTGTGATGGTGCATGTCTGTAGTACCAGTTACTCGAGAGGCTGAGGTGGGAGCATCGCTTGAACCCGGGAGGCGGAGGTTGCAGTGAGCCGAGATTGCACCACTGCATTCCAGCCTGGGGGACCGAGTGAGATTCCTTCTCAAAAAAAAAAAAAAAAAAAAAAAAAAGGCATCATTGGGACAGTTGGTAAAACCCGAATAGGTCTCTAGGTGAAGAATACATACTCTTTGTACTGTTCTTGCAACTTTTTGGTGTATTTGAAATTGTTTTGAAATAAAAAGTAAAATTAAAAGCGAGAAGCACCCTGTGTGGCTGGCGTCCCCCGCTGCTTCCAGCATCTCCAGGAAGCAGCATGGTGGTGCTGGGAGGGCCCAGGCTGCCGCGGCCACTTCATGCTGCTGTAAGAAGGTACCTGTGACTGGGTGAGTTGTAAGGAGCAGAAATGTATCACTTACAGCTCTGGAGTCTGGGAAGTCCAAGACCAGGGCCCCAGCAGATTTGGTGTCTGGGAAGGACTGCTCTCTGCTTCCAAGATGGCCCCTTGTTACTGTGTCCTCTCATAGCAGAAGGTGGAAGGGCAAAAGGGGCCTGGCTAGTCAGACAGCCCTTTCATAAGGCTCTAATCCTACCCTTGAAGGTGGAACCCTTACGGCCTAACCCTCCCAAAGGCCTCACCTCTGGACCCTGTTGCACTGGGGATTCAGTCTCAATATGGATTTTGGAGGAACACAGACATTGGACCCACAGCAGCACCATCATTCCCAGGCTGAGACCCCACCTGGGCTCTCTGCCCAGAGCATCTCCTCCCTGGCCCCTGGAGAGACACAGAAGAAGGAGAGAAGGGCTGTTCTGTCAGAATTGCAAGACCGAGTGGACTCTCACCTGGGGGAGGGCACCTGCAGCCTGGCTGGCCCCAGGGATCGGTGGGCACGGAGCATGTGGCTGGATGCCTATCACCTTCTTCCCCACTTTATCCTGGGCACCCAGCCCCTGGACCACCACTGCCAGGCATGGAGCAGGTATGGAGGAGAGTTAGCAGAACGAAACTCACCCACACCACGGCTGCCACAGATGGACAGTCTCACGGAGAGGTGTGGCCAAGCGAGCAGGGGAGGGGCCCGTGGAGTCAGGTGGTCCAGAGGAGCGCCTTCTGGCAGGGGGCTTGTGAGAGCGTTCCAAGGAGGTGGGCGAGCTCAGCCAGGAGGGTGGAAGGGTAAGACAGTCCAGGCCAGAGGACGGCAGCCGCAGTGGGAGGGACGGTGAGAAGCCCCGTGGTCTGGCTGGAACTGAACAGATGACAGTAGGAGAGGTAAACATGGCAGGAAGATGGGGGCGCAAGCCGGTCCTTGGAGCTCAGAGAGTTTCTGGCTTTGGTCTGGGCTGTGTTTGGTGTGATGGCTGGGGGAGCTGCTGAGGTGGGAACGCCCTTGAGGGCTCTACCTTGAAGGGTGGGATTAGTGCCTCATGAAAGGGCTGTCCGAGAGTCCCTGTTTACAGGGAGATGGTTGATGTGGGAGGGAGTTCTGGCTGAATTCACAGTGCCCAAGGGCTGATCAATAACGAGCCCAGCCCAGTGTCACCCAAACCTCGCGGTCAGTTTAGCCTGCTCAGCAGCGGGGATAGAGGACCATGCACAGGGGCTTGGTGTCCCACACCGATTCTCCCACAGTCCTGCAGGGTGGGGCCAGCGTCCAGATGCTGTGGGGCCAGGGCCTCCGGGACCACCTTGGCTGGCAGTCAATGGCTCCTCCCATCCTCCCAGGGCCCCTCTGTGCTCTCTGTGTTCTCATCTCCTCCTTGGAAGTCAGTCCGGACAGGGCCACCCCAGTGACTCCCTTTTACTGTAATCACCTCCTTACAGCCCCATCTCCAAATCCAGTCCCACTCTGAGGTCCTGGGAGTTGGGGATCCAGTATATGGATTTTGGGGGCCCCACTCAGCCCTGACACTGCACTGGGCAAAGCATGCCTCCAATTCCAAGGGCGATGAATTCGCTGTGACCACACTTCTGTCATTAAACATCACTAATAACCAGGTGCTGACATTTGCTGGACGGGTGCCGCCCGCAGCCCCTCGCCACCCTGGGTCCGGCGGAGCAGCTGCTGATGCTGAGCTCTGTGGTCCAGACGCTGCTGGTGGCGGTGTCAGCCCAAGGGTGATGTTCTCGTCCCTCTGCCGGGAATACCCCCGGCAAGGACGCTGCTCACCCATCCCCGCACATGGAAAGGAGGTGAGGTGGCTGCGGCATCTTCACAGAACACGTCCCCCCGATACGCACCAGGCGCAGCCCGAGGCCCGGGCCTCCCACATGCCCCTGGGCTTCCAGCACGTCCTTCCCATGGCAGACACCAGACAGAGCCGGTGCAAGTGGCTTCCAGGTGGCGTGTCCCTTCGGATGGGCTCTGCCATCCCTGTCCTGTGCAGCAGCTGCTGCATCCACCCTTAGTGCCAGCTCTGGGGGCCTGAGCAGGAGCTCAGGGACACGAAGACCGTGCGGAGGAGGCATTCACTGTGGGGTGTCCCAGGGCTGGGCACCAAGGCAGGACCTCTGTGTGCCCCGAATGGCAGCTTCCCTGGAGACTGCAGTCAGCCGGGTTCTCTCACGTCAGCCTCCCAAGAGTGAGGGGGGCGCTTAGAAGCAGAAACACTCAGGCCGGGCAGGTTGAGCAGGTGAAGCTGCCCAACGCAGGGGACAGGACACAGAGGCGACTTACGAGCCCAGGGCTCCAGCAGCAACCAGGAGGGTCCTTGCCACGCCTTTCGCTCCCAGCTACCAGTCTGCCTGCCAGCATCGCCTTTGCTCGTGTGCCCGAGGCCCTGGCTCCCCAAGCAGCCGCTGACTCCTGGACGCCTGCTGGCCAGGCCCCAGTCACAAGTGCGTTCGGGGAAGGCTTCGGGCCTACAGGAACGGAAGGAAAAGCCATCGGGCCTCCCCGACCGTCCACACAGAAACTGATGGGTTCCCCACACACCGGCTGCCGGGACGCGCCTCGACTCTGGTTTTGGCACAGACAGGCCCTGCTGCATCCGTCGTCTCTGATGGAAGTGACAGCCGTTTCCCCTGCAGACAGGCCAGAGCGGCCCATCCACATTCCAGGGTGTGAGGCCAGTGGTAGCGTCCCCAGGGCCACAGCCCAGTGAGGCTGAGGTGGGGGAGCGTCCTGGCGAGGGCTGGGCCGCCTCCCACGTGCCCTGGGGAGCAATGCTTCGCACCACCCCGCCCTTTCCTGGCTGTCTGTGAAACTGAACATCTCCAAGTGAATGTTTTAACTGCTAAGCACAGGCAGCGCTTCGAGGCTTCATGATGATGACGTGGAAATCCTAACCCTGACCCCGCCGTCGAGCTGGGCCTGCATTTCCATCAGCACATGTGTCCCTTCTCCTCAGCAACCGCCAGCCCGGACAAGCCCCACACCACCCTGGTTACCTTCAGCTGTGAGACGGGAGGTGCCGGGCGCAGTCCGGACTGCGTCTGGTCCGTGCTGCCGGGATGTGGCCATGCGTGGGGCCAGGGCTTAGATCAGCCTCCTGTCGGGCTGAGCAGGGAGGCACACACCTGCCCCAGACTGCAGCTCAAAAGAGGCAGAGGCGAAGGTCAAGTGTTCCATACCCGAGGTCCCTGGGGCCCTGCCAGAGAAGGTGGGGGTCTCGGGGGGGGGGGTGGGTTTTGCTCTGTCTCCTGGGCCCAACCCCTGGCCAGAGCTGAACCTTCTAGAAGCCAGGAAAAGTCGGTACCAATTCCTGGACCAGACTCCCTGCCAAGCCTGCCCCTGAGTGCCCTGTGGCCAGTGTGGGAACCCAGAGGGAGACTGTGCTGGTGTCACCGGGGGCCTTCTGGCGGTCAGGATGGCTCACGGGGAGGCACTGGGGGGCTGTGGCCAACCCCGGGGACCCATCCACCCCCAGGGCTGCTGTGAGGTCTGAATGTGGCGGGGGCTCCCTGATGTGAGTCCCTCGTCCTCATCCTACAACGCTCGGTGTCGGATGGGGGGCAGGACCCACAGGCCCCTCTCAAGGAAACCCACAGAGGCCCCTGCAGGTGACCTCAAGGGAGGCCCCGTGTGGGGAAGAGAGCACCTGCCCCGCACAAGACAAATCAAGTGGATGCCAAGGAGCAGGCGAGTTTGGGGTGGATGAAGCCACAGGATTGCCCACAGTGAAGACGGAGAGGCAGCCTCGGACCCCCCACCCAGGGAGCCTCAGGGGTGGCCAGGGCCGCGGGGGTGGCACGAGGCAGGCACCAGGCAGCAGGCACGGGCAGCGCTCCAGGAAGCAAGGCCCGACCGGAGATGGTGGGGGTCTCAGGGCGACTCTGGGTTTTGCTCTGCTTCGTCTGGGGCTGAGCAGTGCTGAAGGCTGGTCTTGAGCTAATGGGATGCCAAGACGAAGGAGGACGGAGGATGAGGCAGGAGCAAGGCCTGGGGGAGGCAGCAAGAGAAGAGCTGAGGCACCCGGAGGGGAGTGAGCAGCTGCGGGAGTGGGGGGCTTCTGGGACAGGTGAGGGTGCAGGGCGGCCCTCTGACCCGAGAGCCACCCGAGACCCGAGCCACGGTCCTGGCGTCTTCACCTCTTGCAGGTGGCGCCCAGGACTCACGGGAAGTCAGGAGCTGCCTGAGACCCCACAGGGGCACCCTCTGCGTGCCTTGGGGCGGGACGTTCTGGGCAGGGGGCCTCCGATACAGAGCCACAGAAGGGGATGAGCCGCACGCGGGTCTGAGGGATGGGCTACGTGGGGCCGAGACCTTCAGCAGAGACAGTTCCCAGGCTTGGCCCCCGCCCCCAGCGCCGCGCAGTGCCTGCCGGTGTTCAAAGCCATTTCCTGACTTTCTCATGGTCTGGGATTCCCAGTTTCATGAGATTAAGATAGAAAGTTGTGGTTTGCGAAAAACCTTGCAGTTAGAGGATGAAAATTCCATCGATGGGAGCCTCAAGTGGTCTGGAGGGAAGGCCAGCTGTGGGAAACCTCTCCCAGACGACTGTCATTGTGCAGAGGGGCGGGGCCCTAGGGACCTCGAGGTATGGAATGCTTGACCCTCACCTCTCACCTCTGCAGGTCCTGGGCGCAGACTTCACCTTCTGGACCTTCTCCTATTTGGAAAGTGCGTGGCCCACACGGTGGTACGAGGAGCCCTGGGCTGGGCAGCTGCCAGCCTGGATCCGAGTCCTGCCCTGGTCAAAGTGCTGATTACTTGACATACTTCTGTATCTGCAGAACCAGCTGATTGATCCCCAAAGCCCAGCCAGCTCCAGCTCTGGCACCTGCACCCATGGGTCACCCTGTGCCCGGCCCACCCTCCTCGAACCGTGTTCCACTCACCGTGGCATGGCCGCCCCCAGAGCAGTTGGTGCCGTGTGCAGAGGACAGAGGCAGGCCCGGACAGAGATGTGGAGGGGTAGCCAGTATCAAGGGCACCCCTGCTTGCGCTTGCTTCCCCACCCGCCTGCTTTTGCCACTAATGTCCAGACATTCTTTTGTTAGACCCAAAGCCCCTGGGGTTCAGTTCCTGCTCTTGCAGCCCAAGGGCTCCATCAAGAGCTGGCGGCAGCGTCCACCTCCTGGGGGTCTCGAGGGGCTTCATAAGAACCCCTTGTCCTGAGCCCCCACCCAGGCTGAGCATTGGCAGCTGTTCAGTCCAGGCTGGCTTTAGTTGCTGTTGTTTAATATTCAATATTTGACATAAACTCTATTCTGATTGTGAAACCACTCAGCATTCTGTGGCCTCATTCCGGGATTTTGATTCTAAGCCCCTCTAGGAAATATCTGCCCCGAAGTGACCGTCTTGTCTAGAAGGTTCCCACAGAGCAGGGTATGATAAGAGCCCCACGGGCTTCCTCCCAGCGCAGACGCTGCTCCCGCGGCTCCGGCAGCAGCACCTTATCTGCGGATGACAGATGCCGAAACGTGCCGGGGCCTGTGAGCCTGTGCAGCGTCACACACACTCAGCCCCCGTGAGCTGCACACACACATCACTGTGTTTGCGATTATAGTTTTACAGTGTGTTGATTGTTGATGTCCCCTACTTTTCTGGATCTTCCATTTTTTTTTTTTTTTTTTTTTTTTTTTGAGATAGGACCTTGCTCTGTCATCCAGGCTGGACATTATCTCAAACAAACAAACAAACAAAATCAAAAGTGCAGCCCTCACCTCCTGGGCTCAAGTCAACCTCCCACTTCAGCCTCCTGAGTAGCTGGGACCATAGTTGTCTGCCACCACCCCTGGCTAATTAAAAAAAAAAAAAAAAATGTTTTTTTGTAGAGATGAGGTCTTGCCATCCCGCCCAGGTTGGTCTCGAACTCCTGCGCTTGAGCAATCCTCCTGCCTTCGCCTCCCAAAGTGCTTGGCTTACAGGCATGAGCCACACCCAGCCGTTCCCCAGTTTTGCATTGGCATTAGTAGCTTTAACTCTGTTGTGTTTCTCTTACAATAAGAACCTTTCGCAACACATTTCCTTCCATTGACAAAATAGGGAGAAAGGGGCATTTCCAGTGATTTAGATTACTTTAAAAAACATCTGTGTCATCTCTTTAAAATGTTCAGGAACTTTGTGTTGGCAGTGTTTTCCTCTGTGCCGTCAGACACATTCGGTACTGGTTTATAGAAAGAGTTAAGAGCCATCTCTGGAATCAAGGTGACTTTGGTAAATGCTGAGACCCGAAGGGATTTGGTGATAGCAACTCTCCTTTCAAATTCTGCAGGAGGAGTGGGTGTTAATCTGAGACGGCCACAGAGCTGAGGGTTCCCACAGGGAACGGTAACATGAGGTGTGTTCGTGGACTAGCCCCTGCTCCCCAGTCTCAGAAGACCTCGGGGAAGACACAGGCAGACACCTGGGACACACAGAGTCCCCGGGTCACAGGGACAGAGGAACAGAGAACAAAAGGGGCAGGTTTTTTCAATTATAAAACTACCATGTTCTGGCTTATACTGATACATTTTAAAAGCCAGGTTAAACAGATGATTTTCTTAGAAAATATAAAGTATGGCTGGGTGCGGTGACTCATGCCTGTAATCTCTGCACTTCGGGGGGTCAAGGCGGGTGGATCACTTGAGGTCAAGAGTTCAAGACCAGCCTGGCCAACATGGTGAAACCCCATCTCTACTAAAAATACAAAAATTAGCTGGGCGAGGTGGCACACACCTGTAATCTCAGCTACTCGGGAGGCTGAGGCAGAAGAATCGCTTGAGCCTGAGAGGCAGAGGTTGTAATGAGCAGAGGTCACTCCAGCCTGGGCAACAGAGTGAGACTCTGTCTCAAAAAATAAAATAAAATATAAAAACAACAACAAAAAGGAAAATATAAAGTATAACATTGACTCAAGCAGAAATAGAAAATCTGATTAGCCCTATGGGACATGGGCAGGAAACAGAAAAGAAAAAAAAAAAGTAGTCAAATGATATCCTTTAAAAAAGTACCAAGCTCAGGCAGTTTTATACGGGAATATACGGGACTGACCTCTGCAACGGAGAGACAGAACGACCGTTTAGGAACCTGTCCTCTGAAGGCCAACCGCTCAGTTCAAATCCCATCTTCACCCCCATGGCTGGTGACCTTAGGCAGATTACTTAAACTCTCAGCCTCTTCATCTGTCAGATGGACATGAAAGCAATACCTAGTTCACAGGGTTGATTCCAGGTTAAAGACTTGACTCATGTAAAGTATATAGAAGTGTGTTTGCTGCACAGGAATAACTTGATACAGGTGAATTGTTACTAAGAATTACTATTATTTCCAGGCACAGAAAAAGACAAAAGTATCACAATTTATTCTATAATATATAGTTGTGTGAGTCCATTCTCACATTGCTATGGAGAAATACCTGAGACTGGGTGATTTTTAAGGAAAGAGGTTTAATTGGCTCACGGTTCTGCAGGCTGTTCGGGAAGCATGATGCCGGCTTCTGCTCAGCTTTGGGGCGGCCTCAGGAAACCTTCAATCATGGCGGAAGGTGAAGGGGGAGCTGGTGCATCTTACATGGCCAGAGCAAAAGCAGGAGGGTCAGGGAGGTGCCACACACGTTTAAACGACCAGATCTCACGAGAACTCACTATTGCGAGAACAGTACCAAGTGGAAGGTACTAAACCATTCATGAGAAATTCACGCCCATGATCCATCCACCTTCCACCAGGCCTCACCTCCAACACTGAGGATTACAATTCAACATGAGATCTGGGTGGGGACACAGAGCCAAAGCACATCAATAGTTAACCAAAAACCTGAGAAACTCATGGCAAGAATAACACACACACATCTACACACAGTGATGCTGACATATTATTTATAATAGGGATGTAATCACCCAAAAATAAAAGTATTAACAGAATCCAATCCATCAGGAGCAAGTAAAATCTCTGGAAAGCAAAGATGGTTCAACATTAGAGAATCTGTTAGTACAACTCACTACATGAAGAGACTAAAAAAGGGGAACTTTGGGGCATCTCAAAAGATAGGCCCCTAATAAGCATTGGGTCAATTTAATATTTAGTCCTAATTTTAAAGCACGCACAACCACAAGATATTCAGAACGCTAAAAACAGCCAGAAACTTCCTTAACCTGTAACAAACGTTGTATTTAATACATGAGAACAGATATCAGCACACTTCTGTAAAGGCTCAGATCGTGAATATTCTAGGTTTTTCGGGCCATATTGCCTCTGTCTGGACTATTTAATGCTACTGCTGTGGCCTGAACGTAGCCATCAGACAATATGTAGAAGAATGGGCGTAACTGTGTTCCAATGAAACCACCTACAAGAAGAGACCACAGGCTGGATTTGGCCCCCGGCTACCAATTTGGAAACCCCCGCATTAGAATCATTCCCATTAGTCAGAAACAAGAGAAAGACACTTGATTTTATACTTGAGTCTTGGCCAACGTGATAATATATACAAAGTATAAATATTAGAAAGGCAGAGACACAACTATAATTACTTGCATAATTATATGACTGTTTACCCAAAAAGTTCAAAATAAGGAACGGACAAACTATTACAATCACAAGTGTAACATCAATATACATCGATCAACAGTGTTTATTAGAACAGCAAGACAGAATTACAACATTTTATGGGAAAGTGTCCCATTCATTATAACAAAAACTTGGTGGATTTCATAAAAATTCAGAAAATACTCAAGAACAAACCAAGAAATGAGCACGTCGGACATCAAAGAAATCTTTAAAAATCTGCCAAAGCTCTAAATTCGTTGAGAGCTGGAATCCATTTCCAAGTAGTAGGAATCTAAGTCACATGAATGTCAGTTTTCCCAACCGTCCCCATAAATGCTGCGCATCCCTTAAAACTCCCGCAGGACTGCTGTGGGTCTTGACACTGCTTCTAAACTTGACGTGGGAGAGGAAACGTGTAGGACCCGCTGAGGAATGCTTCTGAACGGCCTCGGGGAGGCAGCCCGCTGTAAAGTTGTCATAGTTGATGCAGACACAGAGGTCAGCCCCGTGAGTCAGGACGGACACACCAGAGACAGCACGAAGTATTTACCGGAACGTTGTTTACGACGATGGTAGCATTTCATGTCAGTCGGTGGAGAAAAGATTCCTTTTTCAATAAATGATGTGACAACTGGCTATGCATTTGAAAAAGAAAATGTGAGACCCGTCTTTCACACAACCCCAAACAACATTCCAGGGGATCAAAGAACTAACCATTTGAGATGGAGTCAGCGCTGATGCGTCCCCCAAATTCCCGTGTTGAAGCCTCACCCCCAGGGACACGGTGTCAGGAAAGGGAGCCGTGGGAAGGTGATTCCGTTAGCCAGGAATCCGACCCTTACCAGGAACCTGACCACGCGACACGGTGATCCAAGACTCGCTATCTCCAGAACCGTGGGAATAAGTTTCTGCTGTTTAAGCCCCGCAGTCTATGTCATTTTGTTCTCAGCCCTGGCCGATGAGAATGCCATTAGAACATCAGAAGCCAGAGCCATAGAAAGACAGAAGAGACACCGAAGTTTGTTTTAACCGTCTTGCCATAAGAAATACCCTGGAAGTCACACCCGAGACTCAGGCGTCCTAAGAAGGGGGGATGTGGACAGTCCCTCCAGCACCTCTCGTGGCCGGGCTGGGTGACAGGCACACAGGAACTCATGGCACTCACCTCATAACTATTGTTCACATTCAACATGTACCCAAATTTACAATAGGACCCCATCGACAAAGCTAAAAGGCAGGCAACGGATGAAAGAAACCATTTCCAAACTACCAAAGTGTCCCAAAAGGAAAAGACTAACTACCGGGCAGAAGATTCAGTTACACAAGTCACAGAAGAACCCGCAGGTTCCACTCCTGCAGAAGCTGGTCACTCTGCCGACACTGTCAGCGTCATGCGGAGGGGTCTCCTCCCCACATCCACAGCTCCCCGCATACTCTTCTGTGGGCCCGAGGTGGGTGTGTAGTGATTCGTCTACACCTCCGTCTGCTCCTGAGAGCAGCGCCCTTCACATCTGCATCCCAGGCCTCACTAAACACAGGACACGGAGGTCCCCCCGCAATTTATCAAATGAATGAACGAATGAAGGTCGTTTTCAAGATCTCTGGATCTTCTCTTAGAATCTCCAAGTCTTGCACTTGCACTTGCTCTGGAGGGGATGAAACAGACGCTGCCAGGGCCAGGAGGTTTACGATGTTTATGCTGAGGCTCAGGGAGCTACGGCCCCGTATGGATTTGTTACCCTGAACTCGGTGGCCAGGGCCTGCTCGTGAATCAGCAAATCCTCTGGTTGTGCTTCATTCCAGGGAGGAAACCCCAGCAGCCCTGTCCCGTCTGCGTTTCCGCTGGTTTCCGCTGACGCCATCACTGGAGAGGGAGAAGAGGAGTCCTTGAAACCAGCCCTCCAAACATAAATAAGCAGCCGGGTTCAGCGAAGCACATGACGCACTTTTCACCTCTGCCAGCGTCTCCATCTCAGAGAGTCCTGCGGGACAGATTCTCACAGTCCCCAGTGAGCCCCGTCCGTGACCCCCGCTCGCCCCCCACGTTTCCCAGATGACGGCAGCTGGAAAGCCTGCCTCCGACAGCGGCCCCAGGCCACAGAGAGGCGACCCTGCAGAGAGCGGATGTTTGTGAAGCTCCTCCTGGAGGGAAAGCTGCCGCCAGTGCAGAACACTCCCCTCTCGAGGCACAGACGGGGGAGCGGTCACGAGCCGGTCAGTCCCTCTTAGAGCCAAAATCAGGGGCTCAGAACATTTTCTAATGATTTCTGAGCCACCGAGTGCATCTGCCCAGTCTCTGTTTTCATTCCCTGAGATGTGGTACTTTCTCTCCTGGAGTCCCGTATTGGGGGTGCTTCAACCGCAGACCTTGCCTCCCTCCCACGGTGCTGAGGAAGGACAGGCCCTGCCTTCCCCAGGAGAGCTCAGGCTGGAGAAGCCCCGGTGTAGGGGGAAGTTCTGAGCAGGCATTGTCACCCCCAGGTCTAGTGTCTCCACAGTGCCTCCCCCATGTGCAGCCGCTGGGATGTGTCCAGGGCAGGACAGGAGGCAGGTGCCCAGGTGCTCCCCTAGGCAGAAGGCTCGGGTTCTGTTTTAGGGCAGGTGGGCTGGTGTGGCCCCCGGGAGCACAGAGTCCTCACTGTGGTCCCCCAAATCCCCACAGACGCCGACCAGTCTCACCCAGGAGGGCAGGCCCTGCTGTACTGCAGGCCCCCTGGGGCGCTGGTTCCCCCATGTGACCACACGTGCCTTCCTTGGGATCAGCGCACCCCCAGGAAATCCTGGGTGCCTTCATGTCTTGGTCACTTGGTGGTCTGGGACCCTCGGGCTCCTCCTCCGTCCACAGAGCTGGCCAGGCTGTCTGTGGGGAAGTGTTGACTGGGGGCCCCAAAGCTTCTGCTAAGAAATCCTTCTGAGTACAGCCTCTGGCCCTGGAGAACTGGAACTCCCTGCCCTGCCACTGACTTACAAAGTTGTCCCCTCCCTATGCACTTCCAGGCTCAAAAGACAGGATCTGATTACTGAGGAATTTCGATGTGCAGGGGTGGAACTCTGCCACGAGTCCAGAAACTCCAAACACATGAACCTGGTAACTCACTGTGCAAACAGAGAAGCAGTCCTGCACGGGGTCCCTGGCGTTTGCTCTCAGCAGTCCTCGGTCAGTCCACTCTCTGTCCCTCCCACTAGCCAGCCCCTCTCTGCCAAGGGACAGCTCCCTCGTCTCCATGGCAGGCTGGTCTTGGGGCGCAATGGTGACATCTCCAACTACCTTTCTCTGCTCTTCACTGCTGATCCTGCTCCCAGGGCCACCCCCATCGGGCCAGGAGGCTACGAGGTGGTGACGGGTAGATGCTCCAGCTGAGACCTGCCCGGCCTCTCCCCATCTGCACGTCTCTTAGGAGAGGATCCACATCCAGTCCCCACACATCCACCTGCTGTGGGCGTTCTGGCCGGCGGGCCTATGACCCAAATCTACCTCGGGCCCAGGGCTCACTCAGGGGGCTGGGGGCCTGGAGTGGCCAGAGCCGACCCCGCTGAGTTCTGCGGAGACGGACGATACTCAGGGCCCAGCAGGGGTGGAAGGATGGGCTCTAACAGGTGTGGCCCCAGGACCACAAGCCGCACCTGCTGTGTCTGAGCCCAAACAGGGCCTCCTTCCCCTCAGGTGAGGTTCTGCAGGGAGCTGGGCGGGGCGCGGAGGCGCTGGGAGCAGGTCAGCAGCTGAGGAGTGGCTCCGGGAGGGGCTACAGAGGCCCAGGGCCTGCTCTCAGGGGTCGCTGGGGACACGAGAGACTCCGACAGGGGCCGACCAGTGTGCACTTCTCTCTTGTGCTGGGGCCCCTCTCTTCATTCCCTGCTGGACATGTCCATGCTGTGCTTGGCGGAGCTGCGTTTCTCCTGCTCTCCCAGCACAGAGCTCCCGGGAAGGGCTCTCCTGCCCTCTCGTGGCGGCCTCAGGGCAGTGGCCTGTGGGGGCCGCCAGCTCCTCCGCTGTGAGCTGCTGGTCACGGAAGAGACTGTGCCGTGCAGGGGACGGGGCCACTTCCTGATACTCAGGGACAGACCTTCTTCTCTTGAGGAAAGACTCATAAGACCTCCTCCGGGTCTTTCCTGATTAGGAATTTAATCCAGGGGTCAAGAAAAGACTCCCCAACCTGATGGAGGCTGCCCAGGCAGGGAGAAGAAAGCTCAGAGACCACGGAGAGGCGGAGGGGCGCCAGGCTTCAGTGCCCCCTGCTGTGGCGCCCGGCATGTGGCTCACCGGCTCTCCTGCCTCTGTTACTCGGGAAGAAACAGCGGGCAGGGGGAGAGTCCCCGGGGCCTGAAGCAAGGCCAGGCCTTTGCCATGGATAAATGACTTGGGCCTGCTGGAGCTGGGGTGTGGACCGTGGCCTCCAGGTTGTGAGCACAAAACTGCCCGTAGGACCCCGGCTGTGAAGGCCACTGAGCCCAGCAGAGCTCCACCCTGAGTCCTCCCAATAGAGCCAGCAGGGTCAGGGAGGCCTGGCCCTGAGCAGCGCAGAGGCAAAGGCGTGGCCCACTCAGTTCCGATGTGGCCTTGGCTGTTCTGTGGATTTGTTTCGGGGTGCTCTGTGGCCCCCTTCGTAAAGAGGGTCAGCTTCTGCTTGGGCGGTCACTTCCCAGCCATTAACCACCGACATCTGGAAGGAGTGTCTGTTCACAGAAATAGCAGCAGCCCTGTCTTCAGAGGCAGTGGCCTGGGCGTGGCTGCAGTGCTGTGCGTCCCCGGGGTGGGGGGGCTGCAGTGCTGTGTGTCTCTGGGGCGGGGGGGCTGCAGTGCCGTGTGTCTCTGGGTGGAGGGGTGAGGGCTGCAGTGCTGTGTGTCTCCGGGTGGAGGGGTGAGGGCTGCAGTGCTGTGTGTCTCCGGGGCGGGGGGGGGTTGCAGTGCTGTGGGCCCCTCGGGGGTGGGGGGGACTGCAGTGCTGTGGGTTCCCAGTGGGGTGGGGGGGTTGCAGTGCTGTGGGTTCCCAGTGGGGTGAGGGGGTTGCAGTGCTGTGGGTCCCCGGTCGGGGGAGGGCTGCAGTGCAGTGGGTCCCCGGTGGGGGGGGGGGGGGCTGCTGCAGTGCTGTAGGTCCCTGGGATGGGGGGGGCTGCAGTGCTGTGGGTCCCCGGGGGGTGAGGGTTGCATAGGGAAACCCAACTCAAGGGGCTCTGTACCCACAGGGCCCAGGCAAACCCCTTGGCCTGTCCATGGGAGTGTCAGGGTCCTCCAAGGCTACAAGAGGTCACATCACCTGTCCAGGAGGACTCACGGGTGTGTAGGCAGGTATGTTCAGCCAGGTGGTGCCATTTCTCCCAGGTAAAGGTGACGGCTGGGTCATACGGCAGGTGTGTCTCCAGCTTCCAGCTTTCTTTCTGTGCCCTGACCACTCTGCAGCTCTGCCAGTTGCAAGTCTGCCCTGCAGGCCTGAACTCCAGCTGGGCTGTGAACATTTCCAGGCACTGATAAAGGCGTTTAGGTCATTGCCCAAAACCCTGAAACAAAGCAGCCCTGGTCCAAATTCCTTAAACTCTCATATCAACTCCACACCCACCCCCTCGCTGCAGACAGACCTGGGTGGAACCCCCGTCTTGCTGTCTGTCCCAAAGATATGCTATCTGTCCCATCTGTCCTGAGGATACACTGCAGCCCTCATGCCAGATCCCCTAGTAAGTGCTCTGGACAGATCATCCTGGCAACGATCGCCTCTTTCCCTGGAATCCCAACCAGCCCCATCTCAGGATGGTCTGAGGCACTCCCTGGTGGAAACTCCCCTGTCACGGCTTTTGGAAAGACTCCAGCTGTGGGTTTGGCCAGGGTGGAGCACAAACTGTGAAATGATTTCCAAAGGGTGTAGCTCCCATCGACTGTGTATGAGGGTTCCAGCCACTCCGTTCACCCACCAATACTTGGTCTCCATGTTTTTAGTTAGACTATTCCAGTGGTGATAACTGGATTCTCAGTGGTATCCCCACTGAGATGTTCACGTTCACTTCCCTTCCTGTCCCCATCGGCCACTCGGGTTCCCTTCTTGTCCGTCGGCCATTCAGGTTCCTTTATGCGTCAGGCTGGCTACCATCTTCATATCAGATTCCTGGATTTCAAAAGATCTTTATATGTTCTAGATATAGCCCTCTATCAAATCCATTATTCTGAATATTTTCCTCGTCGATGGCTTGCCTTTTCATTTTAAGTGTCTTTCAAAGACCAGAAATGCTTATTTGTTGGTGAAGTTCAATATCTTATTTTTTCTTTTAAAGCTCATGCTTCTGTGTCTGACTGAGGTCTTTTTTTCCCAAGCGTTTGTCCATCACCTGGCATTTCTGGGTGCTCAGGACTCCGCTCTGACTGAGGAGCGAGGCGATTTCTTTTACTGTCTCCTGTCTCTGAAGAAGGAAAAGTTGAAAAACAACAGGAATGAAGTCAGTGGCAAGACCAGCCAGTGCCACTGATGACCTCAGGGCTGCAGTGCTGTGGGTTAAAAGATTAACCCCCCCACTCTAGCCACATGTGCTCTCTATCTATCACGACCCTTTCACGTGGACCCCTTAGGGTTGTAAGCCCTTAAAAAGAGCCAGGAACTCTTACAGGAAGCTCAGTTCTTGAGACACAAGTCTGCCGAAGCTCCCAGCCAAATAAAGTCAAATTCTTCCTTAACCCAGTAACTGAGGGGTTCTGTCCGCAGCTCCTCCTGCTACATGACCTGCCTGTCTATCCTCTTACCCAAAGCAACCTGCCTTGATTCCTGCAGCTTTAAAATAACCCTATCAGGGTTAAATATTTTAATTTTTGCTTCACATAGCGTAAACCAAAAATAAAATTCTAAGCTTTCTCAACCCACTGAATGGACCCCTTCTCTCCACCAGGGGGATTCCAAAGAAAGCTGAAAAATGAGTTCAGGCCATGAAGGGATGGGGATTGGACATGACTCATTATACCCACCTCCCTTTGGAGTTCAGGTGCAGCTGACCAGACTGACATTAGAACAGACTATTAGACTGACAGAGCAGACTCTATACCAGCAAGACACCAAGTTCCAATCTGACGCTGGTATAGCATCACGTGACAGCAGGCCCTCAAAGCATCAATGTATTTTACCCCAAAATATACCACTTTGACAAATTTTGAAATAGCCCACAAAGCTGTGTCTTGTGGGGAAATTCATATTCTGTAGACTCTCCTTCCCTTTCCAGCTCCTTTTCTGATCCTGAGGAGACTGGCTGAGAATCAAGTGCCTTGTGAAGGTCTGAATAGGAAACATTTGCCATGTATTGCCTCTAAGGGCAGACGCCTCTGAGATTTCATCCATATAATAAGGACCTTGGTCTCCACAGCCCTTACCTTAACCCAGACACTCCTTTCTATTGATTCCAGGCCTTCAGATAGTAACTTAATTCTTTCAACCAATCGCCAATCAGAAACACCTTTGAATCCACCTATGACCTGGAGGCCTTTCCGCTTAGAGTTGTCCTGACATGCTGGATCAATCCAATGCACACCGCACATGTACTGACTGATATCTTGTCTCCCTGAAATGTCTAAAACCAAGCAGTACAACAACCGCCTTGGCCCAAGTTCTCAGGACCTCCTGAGGCTGAGGTCATATTTGGCTCAAAATAAATCTCTTCAAATATTTTACAAAGTTTGACTTTTTTTTGTAAACAATAGGCAGATATAGATTCCATTTGCTAATTTTTAAAAATGCTCTCTGTGTCTTGGTTCATGAAAGAACAAGATCACATCATGTTCTGTGATCGGTGGTGTCCAACTCTGCTATCAAGGCAATGCTGGCCTCATACATCAAGCAGGGAAGCGGCCCCTCCTCGTCCATTGTCTGAGTGGCTGGATTCCTATTATTTCTTCTCTAAATACGATTTACCAGCTTGGCTCTCTGGGCCTGGAATTTTCTGTGTGAGGACACATGATAACAAATTAATCTCAAATTTAACAGATAATGGGCATTAGTATTTTCTTTTTTGGTAACTGGCATCCTTCAATAAATTCGTCCAGTTATACTGTTTTGGGGGCTGCCTGCACTAGTCAGCATGGCGTCCCCTCAGAAGGCCGGGCCTGACAGCGCCGCACCCCAGGCCAGCTCTGTCGGCCCGTGCTGGTTCCCTGGGGAGCAGCAGGAGCTGCCTGGAGGCTGCGGTGTGTGGTGGCGGCGGGCAGGCACCTGGCTCCCGAAAGCAGACCTTTAATAACGCCTCGCAGAAGGGGCGGGGTGGGAGGCTGGCAGCGCAGGGGCGGCAGCTCCGGATCCCCGCGGGTCTCCGGATCACCCCACCGAGCCCCGCGCCTCAGTAGCGCAGTCCCTCCAGGGCTCCTTGGAAGGCCAGGCTCCAGCCCCGGTGCCCCCTCCCCGGGGCTCCAGGGTTGGGGGCACCTAGGAGGCCGCAGGCGCGGAGCTCGAGGGCGCCCCCCGACTAGAAACCCAGGCTCTCACGCGCGGCTCCCGCCCCGTCCCCAGCTCCAGGGGGGCGAGAGCACCCAGCGCCGATCCAGTATACGGACGCCCCCGTGCCCCGTCCCCACCGTCCAGCCCTCCCGCCCCTACCGGTCCCTCGCCTCCTCCCCACCGGCCCGCCCCGAGCCGTCCAGCGCTCAGCGCTCCCAGCCCCGCCCCGCCCCTTGCCCCGCCCCCGCCGTCTAGCCCTCCCGGCCCCCAGTCTCTCGCCCCTCCCCACTGGCCTGCAGGGTCCACCGACCTCCCGATCCCCGGACCTCCCGGCCTCAAGGACCTTCAGGAGTCCCTGTGTGGGCTGCGCCAGGTTGCCAACGACAGCACCGGCACGCACCACACCCACGGCCTCCAGGTCTGCGATGGAACCGCCGACCACGGCTCTCAGGAGGGTGGAGAATCCGCGCACGCGCAATTCCTGCTCCCGCCCGGGCTTGCTGGTGATGGCGCATAACGCATGCGCGGGAAGGGCTGCTCTGGGCGTTGCCGTGGCTACTGGGAACGCGTTTCACGGGGGCGGGGCTTGCTTCCGGGGCGGGGCGCGGCCGCCGGAAGTGCGTGGCCGGCGGGGGCCATGGCGGCACTGAGCTTCGTCTTCCTGCTGCTGGGGGCAGCGTCCTGGCCGCCGGCTTGTGCCTCCGGGCAGGAGTTCTGGCCCGGCCAGTCGGCGGCCGACATTCTGTCGGGGGCGGCGTCCCGCAGACGGTAAACGCGCGTCCACGGTGCCGATGCTGGGGTTCCAGGGTCGGGCAGGGTCAGAGGATGGGATGAGGGCGGGGTGGGTCTGGGATGCGATGGGATGGGGCGGGGTCAGGGGCCAGGGAGAAGGGATGGGGTCAGGGGGCAGGCACATGGGATGGAGGGTGGTCCGGGGCCAGGGGGATGGAATGGAGCGGAGTCTTGGGGCAGGGGCCAGGAGGATGGGATGGAGCGGGGTCAGGGGGCAGTGTCCAGGGGAATGGGATGGGGCCAGGGTTCTGGGGCACGGAATGTGGCGGAGTAAGGGGCCAGGGTGATGGTATGGGGTAGGGGGCAGGGGCCAGGAGGGATGGGATGGGGGCGGGGCAGGGGCCAGGGTGTTGGGATGGGATGGGGGCGGGGCACGGGCTGGGACCTGAAGGGGTGGGATGGAATGGGGGCAGGAGCTGGGGCCCGAGGGATGGGTTGGGGATGGGGCGGGGGCAGGGACCAGGAAGGATGGGATGGGGACGAAGTAGGGGCAGGGGCAGGGGTCGGGGCCGGGGCCTAGGGGATGGGATGGGGCAGGGGCTGGGGGCAGGATCGGGCCGGTGAGTTGGCTGTAGTCAGGGCTCCGTCACTACGGCCCGGGTCTGCAGGCGGGGTTGTCTGCGAGGCCGGGGGCGCAGCCTCGGGAGCCCAGGAAGGGCACCGGGTTGCTCGGGCTGAGCCTGGGCGGGCTCAGGAGGCCCCTGAGTGTCGCGGGTCCAGGCCTGGGTGTGCGAAGCTGGGAGTCAGTGCCCGGCGGGCGCTCCGCAGTGAATTCTTAGGGCCAAGACGAGCTTCGCGGCCGCCCTGTGGCTGTGAGTTCTCCAAGCGGACCCCGAGAGGGGCCTGGACGCAGAGGTGCGCGGCCCCTCGTGGCGTTCGCAGGCCTGGGCGCTGCACACAGTTTCACCCGCGACGGTGGGAGTCTGTGGAAGACCAGCGCAGAGCAGGAGAAGGAGAGTGCCAGGGTTTCTGTAACCGTTGGGGACCTGTCTGTGCCTTGGGGTGCTTTGTGTCCTTCCGCTAGGGCAGTGATCTTAAAGTGTGTCCGGGATCTCTGAGCTTTTGTAGCCGTTTATAGTAGTACCAGGGTATTCTACGCCTTTTTCACTTCTCTCATGAGTGCCCCGTGGAGTTTTCCTAGAAACCACTTGATCTGTGATGTCACAACAGATTGAATGCAGAAACGGGTATGGGAATCCCGCTGTCACCAGCCCCAAAAGAGATTTGCAAAAATTAAGAACATCGTCGCCCGGGTGCGGTGGCTCACGCCTGTAATCCCAGCACTTTGGGAGGCCGAGGCGGGTGGATCACGAGGTCAGGAGATTGAGACCATCCTGGCTAACACGGTGAAACCCGGTCTCTACTAAAAAACAAAAAAATTAGCCGGGCGAGGTGGCGGGTGCCTGTGGTCCCAGCTACTTGGGAGGCTGAGGCAGGAGAATGGCCTGAACCCGGGAGGCGGAGCTTGCCGTGAGCCGAGATCTGGCCACTGCACTCCAGCCTGGGCGGCAGAGCGAGACTCCAGTCTCAAAATAAATAAATAAATAAAAAGAACATCGTTACAGTCCTTCTCACTAATTCATTTTTTAAAATACGCTTATTTTTTGTTTAAATATGTGATTTTTGTTAACATGTAATGGCTTATTATTTTTAGCTGAATTAAATACTTGTAGCTTTAATGTCTAATATAGGACATATCAATAGACATAGTGCACATAACCAGCCATCAATCATTGTTTCCAGTGTAAAGGGGTCTTGAGACCAAACAGTTTGAGAACCATGTGGGTACTGATTCTTGGGTTCTAGTCACTGGGATTTCTCTAGCCTTAGTGTTGAACTATTGCTAGTTGTTAAAAGGACGTTAGCATGTCTGCTGCTTCTGCTTACGGGCTCCGTAACTGGTCATAGAGAAACAGGCCACTCACTACCTTCACAAACTGGGAACCATCTTAAGCGCCTAGAGTTGGGCCATACGCTGAGACTTCTGAGTAGTCAGGTTTTCCGTGCAGGAGCCCCAGCATTCAAGACCTGTGGTCCTCATTCTGCCTGCTCAGGTATCTTCTGTATGATGTCAACCCCCCAGAAGGCTTCAACCTGCGCAGGGATGTCTATATCCGAATCGCCTCTCTCCTGAAGACTCTGCTGAAGACGGAGGAGTGGGTGCTCGTCCTGCCTCCGTGGGGCCGCCTCTATCACTGGCAGAGTCCTGACATCCACCAGGTCCGGATTCCCTGGTCTGAGTTTTTTGATCTTCCAAGTCTCAATAAAAACATCCCTGTCATCGAGTATGAGCAGTTCATCGCAGGTGAGGCTGAGCGGCACGCTGGGAGGCCGTGGTTTTTTAACTGGGGCCGGGCAATCATTTCTAAGGTAGACATCAGGTTGGGCTTGCGACTGCGTCCATACTCACCAGCATCCTCCAGTGCCCGGCGCTGTTGCCTGAGGCCTGTGGCAGCACCTCCTCCACTCAGGAGCGCAGTCCCTTTCCCATGCTGCAGTGAGCTTCCCTAAATGTTTCTCGGGAAATAGACCTGAAGTGGATGAGCTTTGTGCCCCCTCACTTCTGGAACCCACGGTGGCCTGACGAGTAGGTGAATGCAGTTAGCGCCGCCCTAACACCCTAAGAAAGCGGCTACCCCGGGTGTTGGACTGACAGGACTCGGCTCCCTGTGCGGGGGTTGGACTGACAGGACTCGGCTCCCTGTGCGGGTGTTGGACTGACAGGACCCGGCCCCCTGTGCGAAAGGCCGTTTTACGTTGAGGATGACGTGCTGCATGCGGAGTGTGCTTTGTGGTGTCTCTGTGCAGCACCAGGGATAAAGGTCTGTCTTGTTTAACTTTGTGTTGCTTAATTTTTTTCATTTAATCTTAAGAGGAATTAAAGCTCTTCTTAGAATGAAGCTATTCAGAGCTTTTTGTGTTGTGTCATTTGGAAGATATAAATTTAAAAATAAGTGATGCTTTGCTGCTGCATTTGAGAAGCCGTGAAGACGAATGAGTTAGTTTTGAGTCAGGCTCCTGCTTTCCAGCAACTGTTGAGTTCTTACTGGACAGCCACTCTCGGGACTTAGAGACCTTTGCTCCCTGCCAAGGAGCGTGGCTCCCATGTCGTCATTTTTCAAGGATGGTGCTCGTTGCACCCTAGATCTTGTCACTCTGAAATGTTTTCTCTGTCAGGGTCAGTCTTGTGAGTGCTAGGGGCATGAAACAACGGGGAGTAACCTCTGACATCCTGGTTGATACCAAGTCACAAAGTCTGCTGCTCGTAAAAAGCATTCCTAGAGTGCATCCTGAGTTGACTTTACGATTTGCTCATGAGTCCTGGAAGTTGAAAGCTGTGGTTGGGTAGTTGGTGTAACTAGCAGCCAGCCCTTGGTCTGAACATTAGGTTACAGGAACTCGGAGACGTTATCCTTACCTCCCTTTGGGACCAGTGGTTTCCTGACAGGGAAGCGGGCAGGTCTGGGCCTTGGGCATCCAAGTGCTTAGGAAGGTCTGGGAAGACAGACCCCATGTGATGAGCTTCTGAGGCGGATATGCTGGCCTCATGCTCCCTGCCGTCTACCAACCTGGGCTTTGCTGAGCTGTTTCCTTGCCTGTAAGGTGGGAAGGAACTGGGTGCCTGTCCTGGGGCCAGGCTGCCAGGAGACCGCACACAGTGAGCTCCTGATGTGGCTAACACAGCACCCAGCGTGCGGGATCTTCACCACCTCCCACTAGCATAGAAGGAGCCCCTGCAGCTCCGGCCTCGGGCCTGTAGGCCATGCAGCCCTTAGCCCCAGTCATGAGTGAGCAAAAAGGACACCAGAAATTCACCTATGCAGTGCTACTTCCCTGCTTTGTTCCTGCCCCAGAACTTCACCTGCACGGTGCTCCCTCCCCACTACGTTCCTGCCCCAGGACTTCACCTGCACGGTGCTCCCTCCCCGCTATGTTCCTGCCCCAGGACCTCACCTGCACGGTGCTCCCTCCCCGCTATGTTCCTGCCCCAGGACTTCACCTGCGCACTGCTCCTTCCCCACAGTGCTCCTTCCCCAGAACTTCACCTGTGCGGTGCTCTTTCCCCGCTGTGTTCCTGCCCCCTTGAGCAGATCTTGATTGCTGACCTCTTGGGCGATGCAGTGTCACCTTCTCCGTGTGGGTTGGGCTGTGGGTAAGAGGCACGATTCCTGCTCGCCTGAGCTCCTGTCCCTGGGGAAGGCAGGACACCAGTGCAGTAGATGGTGGCCCAGGTGGTGAGGAGCACTGCGGGAAACCAACGGGGTAGGGGACAGTGGCCTCACAGAGGGCCAGAGAGCGAGTCCCCGGGGGCTGGACCAGGGGCGTGAAGACTGGACGGGCTCACACGGGCCCCTGTGAGGATAGGGCCTGCTGCAGCCAGGTAGGGGTGGGGCTGGGGAATCAGGGACCAGCTCCTCCCCACTGGCTGCTACTGCATGCTGTCGGCCCTGTGCCGTCATGGCCTATGCTCTGACCTATCTGGGCCTTTGTGAGCCTCCTGCAGTCTCTTTGGGAATAGGGTGGTGTACAGTAGTAAGAGTCACTTGCTGGTGGCTGATGCATGCCCGTAGTGAGCTTCCGATCGCTGTCACGTTGCCCGGCTTCTCTTGGTGTTTTTCAGAGTCTGGTGGGCCCTTTATTGACCAGGTTTACGTCCTACAAAGTTATGCAGAGGGATGGAAAGAAGGGACCTGGGAAGAGAAAGTGGATGAGCGGCCGTGTATCGATCAGCTCCTGTACTCCCAGGACAAGCACGAGTACTACAGGTGCCTGCCATGGCTGCTCCCCGCCTCCTCCCCCTGCCGCAGGCGCACCCCCCACCCTGCGGCAGGCGCCTCCCCCAGGCACTCCCCGCCCCACACCCGCCGCCTCCCGCTGCCACATGCACGCCCCTCCCCCCACATGCACACCCCTCCCCCCACATGCACGCCCCTCCCCCCCACATGCACGCCCCTCCCCCCACATGCACACCCCTCCCCCCCACATGCACGCCCCTCCCCCCACATGCACACCCCTCCCCCCACATGCACGCCCCTCCCCCCCACATGCACGCCCCTCCCCCCCACATGCACACCCCTCCCCCCACATGCACACCCCTCCCCCCACATGCACACCCCTCCCCCCACATGCACACCCCTCCCCCCACATGCACGCCCCTCCCCCCACATGCACGCCCCTCCCCCCACATGCACACCCCTCCCCCCACATGCACGCCCCTCCCCCCACATGCACACCCCTCCCCCCACATGCACGCCCCTCCCCCCACATGCACGCCCCTCCCCCCACATGCACACCCCTCCCCCCCCGCCACAGGCGCCCCCCTCAGCCACTCCTCCCCACCCCCGGCAGCAGTGCCCTCCACCTCCTCCCCCTGCTGTGGGCTCCTCCCATGCCACAGCGCCCCCACCACACACACACACAGCGCCCTCGGTGCCCACGCTGGGTGCTGATGCCGGGTTCTGGGCGTTCCCCTCCCCCCGCATCCTGACAGTGCTTCGGTGCCCCTCGTGGTGGTAGCGCTTGTGGCTGCCCACACCATTCTCGTCCTTGACAGGCGGGTCCCCTTTGTGCTGAGGCCTCGAGAATGGGCCGTGGCGAACACCTGGCTGAGACCCCGTGCCTTTTTCCCTGTGTCTTTTCCTGCATTTGGATGTTGCCACAGGAATGGGGGTCTTGTCGGTCCCAAGTGTTGATTGCCATTAAAGGCTCTGACACTGCCAGGCCTACTGTGGAAAAGCTGTCAGTTCACAGCATCCGTGTGTCCAGTGCCAGGGCAGCTGCTCTAAAGCACGGCAAGTGAGCTCTTGGGAAGGGCGCGGTTGACTTGGGTGACGGTCACAGCCAGCCTGGCCCTGAAGGTGCACAGGGCTGCCTCTGTCCTGCTCCCTCTGCCTCCCGGCAGCCCCCGTCACGGGGAAGGCCTCAGTGGTTCATCAGCCTGAGAGGCGCTTGTGGGCTTCTTTACAGTTTTACAAGAATGTCACGATCCACAGTCATGATCAGTAAGTTTTCCTAAAGCAGCCGCATTTCATCAAGAGCGAGCCACGGTGTGTGCGTGTCTAGACTTGATTTGTTTTTCTCGTGAAAGCAAAATAAACTGATAGAGCCGCTGCGGGTTTTGTTTTCCAGAGGATGGTTTTGGGGTTATGAGGAGACCAGGGGTCTGAACGTCTCCTGTCTGTCCGTCCAGGGCTCAGCCTCCATCGTGGCGCCCCTGCTTCTGAGAAACACATCAGCCCGGTGAGTGCCCTGCTCCCCTCAGGAGCAGCCTGGAGGCCGCGGCGCCTGCTCCGTGCGTGCTGGGCTAGGGGCTGTCTGTCTGCACCCCCGCATCCCTGGCCACCCACCTCACAGACAGCGGACCCTGGGGGCCCCGGGGGTGTTGGTTAGGGAAGTGGTTGCATGTGTCTCCACGAAACAGCGCAGTAGGTGATGTGGACAGCGGGCGAGGGGCACAGAGGTGAGGGCTCAGCCCGGCCGAGTGCGCGGGGAGGGGCTGGGCCGGGGGCGGCGGGGGCTTACCATGAGACTGTTCTCCATTTGTACCACTTGGGCAACTTTTACCAATAGCTGCCCCCTCCCCGCACCCAACACCCACTGTTTGATCTGTTTGCCACCTCACGGGTCTGGAGAGGATCATGCAGCCACCTTTGGCCATGCGTCTGCCACAAGTGGCTGCCGCCGCGAGGGTCCACCCAGGCGGCTGGGTTTGCAGACAAGTCGGTACCTGATGATGTTGTAAACTCTGGAGGGAACTGTTGATGACCACATTCTTACAACTTGCTGCAGACTGGGACCTTCTCCGTCACCTCCCTTGGATCTTCTTCTGAGTCCCCCAGCAGGCGCTGTGAGCACCTCCTGTAGGGTCCAGCCCCACAGCGTCGGTGGGTTTTTCTCCCCATGTGCGGAGACGAGAGACTGTAGGAATAAAGACACAAGACAAAGAGATAAAAGAAAAAGCAGCTAGGCCCGGGGGACCACTACCACCAAGACGCGGAGACCAGTAGTGGCCCCGAATGCCAGGCTGCGCTGATAGTTATTGGATACAAGGCAAAAGGGGCAGGGTAAGGAATGTGAGCCATCTCCATTGATAGGTAAAGTCACGTGGGTCACGTGTCCACTGGATAGGGTGCCCTTCCCTGCCTGGCAGCCGAGGCAGAGAGCAAGAGGAGAGAGAGAGACAGCTTACGCCATTGTTTCTGCGTATCAGAGACTTGTAGTGCTTTCACTAATTTGCTACTGTTACCTAAAAGGCAGAGCCAGGTGTACAGGATGGAACATGAAGGCGGACTAGGAGCATGACCGCTGAAGCACAGCATCACAGGGAGACAGTTAGGCCTCCGGATAACTGTGGGTGTGCCTGACATCAGTCAGTCCCTCCACAAGAGGTGATGGAGTAGAGTCTTCTCTGAACTCCTCCGGGGAAAGGGAGTCTCCTTTTCCCTGTCTGCTGAGTAGCGGGTGTTTTCCTTGACACTGACGCTACCACTAGACCATGGTCCACTTGGCAACGGGTGTCTTCCCAGACGCTGGCATTACCGCTAGACCAAGGAGCCCTCTGGTGGCCCTGCCTGGGCATAACAGAAAGCTCGCATTCTTGTCTTCTGGTCACTTCTCACTATGTCCCCTCATTTCCTATCTCTGTATGGCCTGGTTTTTCCTAAGTTATAATTGTAGAGCGAGGATTATTATAATATTGGAATAAAGAGTAATTACCACAAACTAATGATTAATGATATTCATACATAATCATATCTATTATCTATATCTAGTATACCTATTGTTATTTTACACATTTTATTATACTGGAACAGCTCGTGCCCTCGATCTCTTGCCTCAGCACCTGGGTGGCTTACCGCCCACAGTCTCCCACAGACTGGGCACAGCAGGGCATGGGTGCCCCTCGCACTTGCCCACGTTGAGGTTGAGGCTGCCTTGTCTGCTGTCGTGCCCTGTGTGCGCCTCTAGAGGCCATGGCAGTCACGATCCTATTGGACATCACAGCTGGCTCGGTATCACCCTGGTCAGTAACAGCTGCCACTGGCCCCAGTGGGCCGGGACCACGTGGTCTCAGCTGCTCTGGGCCTTTGTGAAGGCAGGTGGCTCCAGCACAGGCCCGCGTGTCTGCTGCTCAGCCAGCCCGGCTGTTGCGGAAAAACAGACTCAGGTTGTGGAGGGAACTAGGCTGAATTGTTTTGGTGGTTGAGATGCAGCTTTAATGTCCTGGGACTGGGTTCATTTCATGAAAATATCCGGGTTTCAGAAGCCAGTCTGCCTACCTGTGGGGCCGTGGAACAGTTGTGCCAGTCAGTTTTTTCTATTCACATTTGCAGGTTAGAATGGAACCGAGCCCAGAGGGGGGCTTCCAGCCAAATGGTCCTGATTGAGGAGAAACGCCTCTGCCGGGGCGCAGGGGAAGGAGGCTGACGGTGGGGGCGAGGCTGCCCCCAGCACCCAGGGAAAGTCTCTAATGGGGGTTAAAGCCCTAATGGGAAGGTGCAGCTATAAAGCCGTTAAGAGAGGAGCCTCACCACCTTGGGGCAGGAAGCTTTCTTCAGCAAGATGGGAAAAGCACGCACCAAAAAAGAAAGACTGGTAAAGCCAGTTACTTTAAAATCAAGAACTTTTGTCCATTAGAAGAATGGAGACAGGCCTCAGAGAGGAAGGTCCTGCAGCACATTTCATGAACTAAGGACTTTCCGGGATACAGGAGACGAAACCCAGTGAGTGAGGGACAGGCAGCCTGGGGTGAGGTGAGTCCAAGACGGGATCCGTGTGATTCAGGAGTAAGAACGGCTGCTGTTAATGCGAGCAGGTGCCACAGTGCTGTCGTGCTCGGGAAACCAACCGCCATCGGGAGGACAGGTCCACAGGGGCTCGAAGGCTGCTCCTGGAGCGAGAATTTGGTAAAACCCTGGGAGTCCGGTGCACCCCGAATGCGGGATGTGCACCCACAGACCCCTGCCCAGGAACGTTCATGGCCTCCCCGGACCAGGAAAACCCGTGCACCCCTCAGCCATGCACAGGATAGAGTGCGGTAGATCCACAACTGACGATGGGCAGACTGCTGCCGTTTTCAACAAAGAGAAATCAAGATATAATGCCCAGTAAAAAAAAAAAAAAAAAAAGAGAGAGAGAGATAAATGTGGTCATGTTCCATGTGTATGAAGGTCAAAGACAGTCCCGTGCATCGGAGGTAGAGATGGGGAATGCCGGGGAGGCCCCTGAGGACGGGGCAGAGCAAGTGTGTGAAGGGCTTTGTTCCTCCTTATTCCTCCACCCGGGTAGGGGCTGCACCGTGTTCGTTTTGGAGCAGTTTGCCTACCCGCACCTGTGCGGAATGTCCTCTACCCGTGCCCGTGCGGAATGTGCGTCTCGAAGTGCGGTATTGCGTTTCACAAAAAGCCTTAAACGGCATTGGAAGCAGGGCCAGAGGCACCCACCGAATCCAGTTATGCCCATCTCTCCAGAAATCACCTCACGTCGCCGCCTGTGCATGCAGCCGTCTTTCTAACACGTGGAATCACCATACACGCTGTCCACGCCGTTTTCAGTTTGCCCTTTTCTTCCCGCCCAGCCGCACACCTGGGTATTACAACACATGGACATCACCTCGCTCTTTTGCAGCTGTCTGTGTACAGACGGAAGAAAATGTGGCCTTTGGTTGTTTCCAGGTTTGTGTAGAAGAGTCTTCGTGTGAACCATGAGGGCATAAAACTGTAAGATGCCACCCAGAAGAGGACGATTGGTCTTGATTGCCTGACCTCGTGATCCGCCCACCTCGGCCTCCCAAAATGCTGGGATTACAGGTGTGAGCCACTGCACCAGGCCAAAATTAAAATTTTTATGTAGTCAAATTCATCAGTCTTTTCCTTAAAAATTTCTGGGTTTTTGTATTCCAACCTTTACCACCCCGGTATTCGGGTCTCTTTTCTCACGATCCGTTTTGTGTGTTTCGTTTTTATTTTGCATCAAGAGCCCTAGGGAGTGTGGTGAGACGGTTGGTTCAATGGCTGGAATAGGAGAGGCACTTCCCAAGTGGAATTAGGTAGCGTTTAGCGTGACAGTCACAGGCACCTGGATGACTTGTCAGACCCAAACTGGAGCAAGAAGGCGCTGAGGAGGAGGTGCCTGCCAGGAGTCTGAGATAAAGGCTGGCTGGAGGGCTCTCTGAAATAACCCCAGGATGTTCCTCACACATTTCACGCACCTCACACTTTCACAGCCACTGCTTCACACATGTGCACGCATTCCTGGGACCAGGTTTGCCAATGGACAAGAGCTGCAGTAACTCGGACGAGACGCTGTCGCAAGAATGCCTGCCCAGGAATGGCGTCTCCACCACGGAACAGATGCAGCTCCAGCTTTGAGACCGAGTCAGTGAATTTTTTTCCAAGCAGTTTACGTGAACCTCTCCCTTTTGCCAAAGAAAAGCTTCCCACAGCCGCCCCTCTTCAGGCACACCTGCAGCTTGCCATAGCCATCGGTGGATCCTGGATTCCATGCCTTCTGCCCACTCCCAAATACACTCCTCAAATTAGGAGATACTTTTGTCTGATGTCATTCTCTGAGTAGACAGTGGGCATTAAACCCTCAGAACTGTGGTGTGGAGGCCAGACGGCAGCCTGCCTGTGTCTCAGCCATAACCGCCCGACGCACCCTGGTTGGTGTCCCTTGAAGACTTGGTCTCTGCTTCCCCGGCCCAGGGTTCTCCCAGTTTGTGCTGTGAGAGTGTGACTGTCATCCTTAACTCTTATAACTATTGTCATGTTGTTTAAAAATAGGTCCGTGATGTTAGACAGAGCTGAGAACCTGCTTCATGACCACTACGGAGGGAAAGAATACTGGGATGTGAGTGTTTCCTCGGGAGCATCTTTCTAAATTAGTGTATGTTGCCTATTATTTAGTTTTTGAAAATTTAAAACAGTTGACAGCTCTTTTGAACTTTGCTGATTAAAATCATAATTGAAGCCCTGGATACGGGCACCTGCAGTGACTCTGGGCCGCCCGCGAGTCTCACGTGGCCGCAGAGCCAGGTCCTCGGGAGCCCGCAGGGCCGCCCAGCTCTCCCCTCTGATGCCACAGGCCCTGAATGCAGTGGCGGCGCCCTGGAGTCTGCCCCCGAGTCAGTGACTCCGTCAGTGGCTGGAATGTAGACCCCTCCTTTCTCCTCTCTTTAGCTTTGAAAGGTGGGACTGTTTGCTGCAGCGGGTCTTTCCCATTGCCGTTGATTTCTGTGTTGATGGGGTGACTTTCCATAGCCACCCCGGTTCTGTGAGTGAGTGGGAGTATAGGGCGGGAAGCGGCTGCCCCCTCCCGTGGGCACAGCAGACCTGCTGACATGTTCACCAGGGCAGTAGCTTGTAAAGCTGGAACCTGCCTGCAGGAGACACAGTCCCTGCTCACATGGGGCTTTGTGCAGGTCAGTCCCGCCCCATTTGGCAAAAGCAGGACGGCTAACCGAGTAAGCCAGAAGTCAAGTTAGGGAGACACTGAGGGGAAGGAGCTGCACACAGTTGTGCCAGCCAGGGGCAACAGCCAACTGAGCCCAGTGTGTGCCACAGCTTCCCGCGGGGGAGCCTGGCAGAGCCGGCCGGGGTGGGCGGCTTGCCCTGCATTGGCTTCATGCTGGAGACCCTCCGAGAGCCTCCGCCGTGGACGGCACTGCTTCTCGGGCGACTGTCGATGAGGAATGTCTCTGAGGGTCTTGTTCCAGCTGCAGGGGTGGGTGGCGGCAGCTATGGGAGAACCCGCTCCGGAAGGGCGGCATGGCGGGCGGGCGTGTTCTCAGCCGAGCCGTCGCCATTTCCACAGACCCGTCGCAGCATGGTGTTTGCCAGGCACCTGCGGGAGGTGGGAGACGAGTTCAGGAGCAGACACCTCAACTCCACGGACGACGCGGACAGGATCCCCTTCCAGGAGGACTGGACGAAGATGAAGGTAGCCCCTCTCCCTTTTGTTAATTGGAGAGAAGGTAAATCCTCTCTTGAGATGCCCAAAAACTCATGCCTTCAGTTCAGAGTCACAGCAGGGTTGGCACGTCTGTCGGCGTGGATGCCTCCCTGGAGTGTGAGTCACGGTAATTACCCGCTCTCCGGAGGCGCCAGGATCCTGGGGCCCTCGTCGCGGTGCAGACTCGGGGAGTCACTCTGCCTGGCTCTCCCTCTAGTAACACGGGAGTAGTGGCAGGCCCAGCAGCCTCAAAGGTGTTCTCAGAGCGCGGCGAGGCCAGGAGCGCGGAAGCAGGAGCTCGAGGTGATCAGAGGCACGTTCGGCCTTTCTCCCTCATGACCTGATAGATAGAGAAAAGCAGCGTTCACCCAGACTCGCCCAGAAGCACCGTCAGTGCTATTTTGGTCTAGAGTCATCCTTTTTTTATTCTATGTATATATTTTTAAGTGTTTTCTGAAAGTTTGGGTTTTTCTGTGGTGTAATTACAACAAAGTTGTTGCTTTTTCAACTTGATTTTGTTTTTAAGCATTTTCAGTGTCTGTTTTTTGTGTTTTTTAAACAAAACTTTCATAGAAGTGCCATTTTACTTGTTTGTTCTTTATGGGGTATTTGAGCTGTTTCCAAGTGGAATAGCATTAATTGTTCCAGCAATAATTAAGTTTCTTGGACAGTTTTTACTCGGGAAAAAATACAGAAGATTTTTTCATTTTATCCCACTTGTATTTCTTTTCAGTGTTTTTTATTTTTTATTCTTTTAAATTTTATTTAATTAACTTTTTTTGTTTTTGGTTTTGTTTTGAGACAGAGTCTCACTCTCCTGAGTAGCTGAGACTACAGGTGTGTACCACAACGCCCGGCTAATTTTTGTATTTTGTATTTTGAGTACAGACAGGATTTTCTCATGTTGGCCAGACTGGTCTCAAACTCCTGACCTCAAGTAATCCACCTGCCTCGGCCTCCCAAAGTGCTGGGATTACAGACATGAGCCACTGTGCCTGGTTTATTTTATCTTTTGTTTTTTTTAAACTTTAATTGTTTTTGGGGAACAGGTGATGTTTGGTTACATGGATAAAATGGTAATTTCTGAGATTTTGGTGCACCCGTCACCCGAGCAGTGTACACTGTACCCAATGTGTAGTCTTTTATCCCTCACCCCCTCCACTCTTCCCCTCGAGTCCCCAAAGTCCACTGTGTCATTCTCATGCCTTTGCATCCTCATAGCTTAGTTCCCACTTATGAGTGAGAACATGCAATATTTGGTTTTCTGTTCCTGAGTTACTTCATTTAGAATAATGGTCTCCAGCTCCATCCAGGTTGCTGCAAAGCATTCATTTCCTTCTTTTTTATGGCTGATATACCACATTTTCTTCATCCACTCACTGGCCAATGGGCATTCAGGCCGGTTCCATGTTTTCACAGCTGTGGATTGTGCTACTATAAACATGCGTGTGCAAGTGTCTTTTTCATATAGTGACTTCTTTTCCTCTGGGTAGGTACCCGGCAGTGGGATTGCTGGATCAATGGTAGATCTACCTTTAGTTCTTTAAGAATCTCCATACTGTTTTCCATAATGGCTGTACTAGTTTACATTCCCACCAGCAGTGTCACAGTGTTCCCCTTCACCACATCCACGCCGACATCCATAATTTTTTGGTTTTTTGATTATGGCTCTTCTTGCAGGAGTAAGGTAGTATCCTTTTGTGGTTTTCGTTTGCATTTCCCTAATCATTAGTGATGTTGAGCATTTTTTCGTATGTTTGTTGGCCATTTGTGTGTCTTCTTTTGAGAATTGTCTATTCATGTCCTTAGCCTACGTTTTGATGGGATTATTTGTGTTTTTTTAATGCTGATTTGTTTCGGTTCCTTGTAGATTGTGGATATTAGTCCTTGGTCGGATGCAAAGTTTGCGAGTATTTTCTCCCACTCTGGGGGCTGCTTGCTGATTGTTTCTTTTGCTGTGGAGAAGCTTTTAGTTTAATTATGTCCTAACTATTAATGTTTGTTTTTGTTGCTTTTGCTTTTGGGTTCTTGGTCAGGAACTCTTTGCCTTAGCCAATGTCTAGAAGAGTTTTCCGGATGTTATCCTCTAGAATTTTTATGATTTCAGGTCTTAGATTTAAGTCTTTGATCCACCTTGAGTTGATTTTTGTATAAGATGAGAGACGAGGATCCAGTTTCATTCTTCTACATGTAGGTTGCCAATTAATCCTGCACCATTTTTGAATAGGATGTCCTTTCCCCACTTTGTGTTTTTGTTTGCTTTGTCGAAGATCTGTAAGTATTTCACTTTATTTCTGGGTTCTCTATTCTGCTCCACTGGTCTAGGTACGTATTTTTATAGCAGTACCATGCTGTTTTGGTAACTGTAGTCTTGTAGGATAGTTTGAAGTTGAGTAATGTGTGCCTCCAGATTTGTACTTTTTGCTTAGTCTTGCTTTGGCAATGTAGGCTCTGTTTTGGTTCCATATGAATTTTAGGATTTTGTTTTTTCTAGTTCTGTGAAGAATGATGATGGCATTTCGATGGGAATTGCATTGATAGATTGCTTTTGTAGTATGGTCATTTTCACAATATTGATTCTACCCATCCATGAGCATGGGATGTGTTTCCAATAGTTTGTGTTGTCTATGATTTCTTTCAGCAGTGTTTTGTAATTTTCCTTGTAGAGATCAAGTTTTGTGGGGTTTTTTGGTTGTTTTGTTTTGTTTTGTTTTGTTTCATTCTTTTTTTTTTTTTTTTTTTTGCAGCTGTTGTAAAAGGAGTTGAGTTCTTGGTTTGATTCTCAGCTTGGTTGTTATTGGTGTATAGCAGTGCTGCTGACTTGTGTACATTGATTTTGTATCCTGAAACTTTACGAAATTCATTTATCAAATCTGGGAGTTTTTTGGATGAGTCTTTAGGGTTTCCTAGGTATACGATTATATCATCAGTGAACAGTTACAGTTTGACTTACTCTTTACTGATTTGGATGCCCTTTATTTCTTTCTCTTGTCTGATTGCTCTGACTAGGACTTCCAGTACTAAGTTGAATAGAATTGGTGAGAGTGGGCATCCTTGTCTTGCTCCAGTTCTCAGGAGGAATGCTTTCAACTTTTCCCCGTTCAGTATAATGTTGACTTTGGATTTATCATAGATGACTTTTATTACCTTGAGGTATGTCCCTTCTATGCCACCTTTGCTGAGGGTTTTAATCATAAAGTGATGCTGGATTTGTCAAATGCTGCTTCTGCATCTATTAAAATGATTATATGATTTTTGTTTTTAGTGCTGTTTAGGTGCTGTGTCACATATGTTGACTTGCGTATGTTAAACCATCCCTGCATCCCAGATATGAAATCCATTTGATCATGGTGTTACCTTTTTGATACGTTGTTTCATTCAGTTAGCTTGCATTTTTTTGAGGCTTTTTGCATCTATGTTCATCGGGGATATTAGTCTGTTGATTTAGGGAAGATTCCCTATTTCTCTGTCTTTTGGAATAGTTTCCGTAGAATTGGTACCAATTCTTCTTTGAGTGATTTCAGCTGTGAATCCATTGGGTCCTGAACTTTTTCTGTTGGCAATTTTTAAATTACTGTTTGAATCTCACTACTTGTTATTGGTCTGTTCAGAGTTTATATTTCTTCCTGGTTTATATCTAGAAGGGTTGTATATTTCCAGGAATTTATCCTCTTGGTTTTCCAGTTTGTGCGCATAAAAGTGTTCATAGTAGCCTTGGATGATTATTTGTGTTTCTATGGTATTGACTGTGATATCTCCCGTTTTGTTTCTAATTGAGCTTATTTGGATCTTGTCTCTTCTTCATTAATCTCACTAATGGTCTATCAATGTTGTTTATCTTTTCAAAGAACCAGCTTATTGTTTCATTTAACTTTTGTATTTTTTTGTTTGTTCATTTCAATTTCATTTAGTTCTGCTCTCATCTTAGTTCTTTTCTTCTGCTGGATTTGGGTCTAGTTTGTTCTTTTTTCTCTCGTTCCTTGAGGTATGACCTTAGATTGTTTGTGCTCTTTCAGATTTTTTGATGTAAGCGTTTAATGCTGTGAATTTTCCTCTTGGCACCACTTTTGCTGTGTCGCAGGGGTTTTGATAAGTTGTGTCACTGTTATTGTTCAGTTCAAATAATTTTTAAATTTCCATCTTAATTTCATTCTTGACCCAAAGACCAGGAGCAGATTATTTAATTTCCATGTATTTGTAGAGTTTTGAGGGTTCCTTTTGGATTTAATTTTCAGTTTTATTCCACTGTGGTCTGAGAGGGTACTTGACATAATTTTGATTTTCTTAAATTTATTGAGGCTTGTTTTGTGGCCAGTCATATGGTCTGTCTTGGATAACGCTCCAGTGCCGATGAACAGGAAGTGCCTCGGGTAACCTTCCCTGTGCTGATGAACAGGAAGTGCCTCGGGTAACCTTCCCTGTGCTGATGAACAGGAAGTGCCTCGGGTAACGTTCCCTGTGCTGATGAACAGGAAGTGCCTCGGGTAGCGTTCCGTGTGCTGATGAACAGGAAGTGCCTCGGGTAGCCTTCCGTGTGCTGATGAACAGGAAGTGCCTCGGGTAGCGTTCCGTGTGCTGATGAACAGGAAGTGCCTCGGGTAGCGTTCCGTGTGCTGATGAACAGGAAGTGCCTCGGGTAGCGTTCCCTGTGCTGATGAACAGGAAGTGCCTCGGGTAACGTTCCCTGTGCTGATGAACAGGAAGTCTATTCTGCAGCTGTTGGGTAGAATGTTCTGTAAATATCTTAGTCCACTTGTTCCAGGATATAGTTTGAGTTCATTGTTTCTTTGTTGGCTTTCTGTCTTGATGACCTGTCAAGTCATGTCAGTGGAGTATTGAAGCCCCCACTTCTATTGTGTTGCTGTCTATCTCACTTTTTAGGTCTAGTAGTAATTGTTTTATAAGTTTGGTAGCTCCAGTGTTAGGTGCATGTATGTTTAGGATTGCGACATTCTCCTGTTGGACTGATCCTTTTATCATTATATAATATCCCTCCATCTTTTTTAACTGTTGTTGCTTTAAAGTCTGTTTTATAAGAACAGCTACCCTGCTCACTTTGGGTGTCTATTTGCATGGAATATCTTTTTCCACCCCTTTACCTTAAGTTTATGTGAGTCCTTATGTGTTAGGTGAGTCTCTTGAAGACTTTTGCCTCACAGCTTTTAGGTGGATTTTTATCCATTCTGCCATTCTGTTTCTTTTAAGTGGAGCATTTAAGCCATTTACATTCAAATTTGGTATTGAGGTGTGAGGTACTATATTCTATTCATCATGCTAGTTGTTGCTTGAATACCCTGTTTTCTTTCTTTCTTTCTTTCTTTTAATTGTGGTGTTTTATAGGCCCTGTGAGATTCATGCTTTAAGGAGGTTCTAGTTTGGTGTATTTTGAGGTTTTGTTTCAAGATTTAGAACTTCTTTTAGCATTTCTTGTAGTACTGGCTTGGTAGTGGTGAATTCTCTCAGCATTTGTTTGTCTGAAGAAGATGATCTCTTCTTCATTTATGAAGCTTAGTTTTGCTGAATACAAAATTCTTGGTTGATAATTATTTTGTTTGTGGAGGCTGAAGATAGGACCCCAGTCCCTTGTAGCTTGTAGGGTTTCTGCTGAGAAATCTGCTGTTAATCTGATAGGTTTTCCTTTATAGGTTACCTGGTGCTTTTGGCTCACAGCTTTTAAGATTCTTTCCTTCGTCTTGACTTTAGATAACCTGATGACTATGTGCTGAGGCGATGATCCTTTTGTGATGAATTGCCCAGGTATTCTTTGAGCTTCCTGTATTTGGATGTCTAGATCTCTAGCAAGACCAGGAAGTTTTCCTCAATTATTCCCTCAAATACATTTTCCAAACTTTTCAATTTCTCTTCTTCCTCAGGAACACCAATTATCCTTAGGTTTGGTTGTTTAACATAATCCCAAATATCTTGGAGGCTTTGTTCTTTTTTTTTTTTTTACTGTTCTTTTATCTTTGTGTTTGTTGAATTGGGCTGATTTGAAAACGTTGTCTTTAAGCTCTGAAGCTCTTTCTTCTCCTGTTCTAGTCTATTATTGAAACTTTCCAGTGTATTTCGTTTCTTTAAGCGTGTCTTTCATTTCCAGAAGTTGGAATTGATTTTTCTTTATGATACTTATTTATCTGGAGCATTTTTCATCCACATTCTGTATTTTTTTCACCTTTCACCTTTTTCAGCGCTAGACAGGTCATCAAGACAGAAAGCCAACAAAGAAAGTGAAAAGTTGGTTTTCACCTTTGTCTGGTGTGTCCTTGAGTAGTTTAATAATCAACCTTCAGAATTCTTTATCTGGCAATTCAGAGATTTCTTCTTGGTTTGGATCCATTGCTGGGGAGCTCCTGTGATCTTTTGGGGGTGCTATAGAACCTTGTTTTGTCATATTATCACAATTGGTTTTCTGCCTCCTCATTTGGGCAGACTATTTCATTGGAAAGATCTGGAACTCATGGGCTGCTGTTCAGATTCTTTCGACCCATGGGGTGCTCTGTGGTGCTCTTCCCTTCCCCTAGGGATGGGGCTTCCTGAGAGCTGGGCTGCAGTGACTGAGATTGCTCTTCTGGGTCTAGCCACCCAGTGGGGCTTCCAGGCCCTGGGATGGTGCTGGGGAATGTCTGCAGAGAGTCCTGTGATGTGATTCGTCTTCAGGTCTCCCAGCCATGGGTACCAGCACCTGCTCTGTGGAGGTGGCAGGGGAGTGAGGTGGACTCTGGCGGGGTCCTTGGTTGTAGTTTTGCTGAGTGCACTGGCTTTCTCGAATGCTGGTTATGCTGCAGTGAAGTTGTCATGTGGACAGACTCCGGACCTGTGGTTAGCCAGGATGTTGCAGGTGGTGGAATTAGCTGTTGCTTTCTCCTTCCTTAGAGCAGGGTTCTGTTAGAATTTGCTGTAACCATTTGCATTGGTGGCCTCCAGCCAGGAGGTGGTGCTGTCAAGAGGGCAGCAGAGCATTCTGGCTCTTGGGGAGTTTGCAGCTGTGAGCTGCTTCATCCACAGGAGCTGGCACGTCCCTGCGGTGGTTCTCGGAGCAAAAGTTTGCAGCGTGAGTCTCCACATGCTGTTCTCTTTTTAAATACTTTTCTTTAACTCAGATAAAATGATCGGTGGTAATTAATACTGCTTCACTGTCTTCTTAGAAAGACATCTGGTCGCCCCTGAGATTCCACCTGAATCCCTCAGGTAGCCCTGGCGGCCACCCCATGGAGGAGGCCACATGGAAATGGTCGTCCCTCTGCGTCTCGAGTTCCACCCGGTGCCCAGGATGAGCCCCGAGCCCGCCTGTCAGTTTCCGCATTTCCTTGTGGTTCTTTGCTAGGTCAAGCTGGGCTCGGCGCTAGGGGGCCCCTACCTGGGAGTCCATCTGAGAAGAAAAGATTTTATCTGGGGTCACAGAGAGGATGTGCCCAGCCTAGAAGGGGCCGTGAGGAAGATCCGCAGCCTCATGAAGATCCACCGGCTGGACAAGGTGTTTGTGGCCACAGATGCCATCAGAAAGGGTATGGAGCTTCAGTGCCTTTCCTTTCTTTCTTTTCGTCTTGATCCCTGGTTCCATTCTGGGCAGACCTAGCCCTGCATGATCTTCAGCTAATTCCTGGGAGGGTAAAGCTGAATTGTGTGTCTGCATCTTTTGAGCCAGTTCCTAACGAATTAACCAGAAGCCAAGTATGCATGTCTTTCTGCTAAAGAGATACGTATCTGTTCCTACCAGAGGACCCGGTTCAAAGGGTCTCTCCTTCTACTTTGCAGAATATGAAGAGCTGAAAAAGCTGTTACCCGAGATGGTGAGGTTTGAACCCACGTGGGAGGAGCTAGAGCTCTACAAGGACGGAGGCGTTGCAATTATTGACCAGTGGATCTGCTCACATGCCAGGTGCCTGCCCCCTTCACCATCGGCTGAGAGGGGGTCGGGTGACTTTCAAAGGTTCTTCCGTCCCACGTACTCGGTGTCAGAGCAGATGGTTGCCTGTGTAGCCTGCCCACTTCACTTTCGGCCGAGAGCGGGTCGGGTGGCTTTCAAAAGGTTCTTTGTTCCAGGTACTCGGTGTCAGAGCAGATGGTCACCTGTGTTCACAGTGGTCATTTCCACACTGTTTACCTCCTCGTCTGAGTCTCCCGTAGCATCTAGTTCAGTGTTTCCGTGGGCTGAAGTTAATTGTTTATCTTGCCCTTTTAATTCTCACGTACAGACTTCCTCCATAGCAGGCTGTTGGCATAGCTGGCCTCATCTCAGAACCTCTTCTTGTGTCTCATTTTCCCGTCATTCCCAGTTTCTGCCCCGTCTGCCCCCTGCCCTGAGAGTTGCCCATGCCCTCAAGTTGGGCGCGTCCTTGGTGCTGTGTGTGTTGTTGAAGAGCATCATGAGCATCGCCGAGGCCGGGAGCCTGGGCCCTCGTGTGGTTGTTCTTGTGGGGTTGCCATGAGTGTCCCCGAGGCTGGGAGCCTGGGCCCTGCATGCCGTCATTCTCATGGGGCTGCTGTAGGAGGTAGGCCTGGGCCTCTGTTCCTCCAAAGACCTGTCTGCCCATCTGCATAGGAGACCAAGGTTAGGGTGAAACAGTTTGAGTTCAATAAAAAAGGAAAGTAGAGGGAATGGTCTTCCCGTGGTTAGCACTGTGCACGTGTGTAGGTCTCTGTGGGTTAGTCTGTCTCCCTCCTGCCCGAGGAATGCTGAGCGCCCTAAGCTGGTGCCTCTTCACACATCTGTTTCCTGTGGTGTTCTGGGCATTGTGCATAAGACCCATGGAGGCTCCGGGTGATGCTGTCTGTGGGGTGTGGATCCCTTTACCTGTTAAGCAGACAGGAGGCAGCGCTGACTTCTTAGGTCAGGGCGGAGGTGTGCGGGAGCCCAGTCACGAGCTTGCCCCTGCTTCTCAGGTGTGGCCTTGAGATTTGACTGTGAGCTTGGCAGTGCTGTCTCCCCAGCCCAGGAAGCCTGCTGTGGGGAGGCCTGACACTGAGCTCTCGGCCTCCTGCCCTCAGCTGCATGAAGCACTTGGCCCCACTCACTGAAGCTGCTCTGCCTCCAGGCCGGTGCAGCCTGCTCTGACAGGCCCCTGTGTGTGGAGTGGTGAGGGTCTCCCCACCAATGCCCCCACCCAGCAGCACACAGGCCTGTGTGGCCTGCTGGCCCTGTGGTTCCGTGTACAGCGCTGGGCATGTCACATTTGCTCTGGAAACATCTCTGGGGTTTGCTTGTTCTTGAAGTTCATGAAGTGCTGCTGGAGAGCCAGAAACCGACTGTGCAGGAGCCAGAGGAATGGGCAGGCTGCTGACCCAAGGTGTGAAGAAACCCCTGGAGAAGGGTGTCCCCACCAGCCCATACAGTGTGTGTGTGGAGGGGGCCTTGACCTCTGTGATTTCTCTTGTGCCTCAGGATAAGGACCCCCCATGCCTTGGCTAGACAGTGTTGTGATTAGTAGGAATCTCTCATTGTTCACCATGTGACCCCCAGGAGGTATTCGACCTGCACCGGCGTGCCTGGTCCAGGAGGTATTCGACCTGCACCGGCGTGCCTGGTCCAGGAGGTATTCGACCTGCACCGGTGTGCCTGGTCTGGGATTTGGTGATGGAGAGGAGAGCTCCTGATGGGGGCATGTGGTGGGACAGGAGTGTGGTGGCTGCTGACTGTGGGGTGGGGATGGGGCTGCAGCATCAGGCAGAGCCCCTCAGGGCGCACATGTCAAGGGCACCTGAGCGAGGGGTGCCAGCAGGGGGGCGGCTGTGTCGGTTCCATGTAACTCTGGAACTCATTTCACTCACCTGCTCCTCTCAGTTCTCCCTAAATCTGGAACCTCTGTGATCTTAGTTCTCCCTAACTCTGGAACCTCTGTGATCTCAGTTCTTCCTAACTCTGGAACCTCTGTGGTCCTTTGCAGGTTTTTTATCGGCACCTCAGTCTCAACATTTTCTTTTCGGATTCATGAGGAAAGAGAAATTCTGGGGTTGGACCCCAAGACGACGTACAACAGGTTCTGCGGAGACCAAGAGAAGGCATGTGAGCAGCCCACGCACTGGAAGATCACCTACTGAGAAGGCTCTTCCGGGGCCGCTCCCAGACCCAACTGACGTGGGTGGACGCAGGCTCTGTCGCCGCAGAGTCACCGTCTGCTGCCAGCCAGGAGCTCGGTGGACAGGACTGTCCCTCGCGGGGTCCTAAGCCCAGAAGAGGCCCCCACGCCTCTAGAGGTGCAGCGCGTCTAGAGTTGTGCTCTGTCCTTGGCGTTTCCAGCCGCCATGGCTGACGAAGAGGCTCTGCTGCCCTCGGGGGCAGTTGTGTTTTCAGGCAGTGTCTGTGAACCCACAGCTCGGTTGCCAGCAGGGCCCGCGTGGTGACTCATAAGCAGGAGTGTTTGTCAGGCTCCAGCTCTGACCTTACCAGCCACCTTCCATGTCTTCATATTTTAAGCGCATTGAGGATAGATGCAGGCGGGTGAGCTGCCCTCTGTCAGGTGGACACGGGCTGACATTTCCCTGGGAGCTGGTGCAAAGAGAAGAGTCATGTTAAATGTCTGCAGAGTGACCGGGGCCTCACGAATCCCTCTGTTGCCCTCCACGCAGCAGGAGGCTGCCTGTTTGTTTCCTTCTGGGATGTGTGCAAGGCAGACCTGGTGCTGCAAAGGGAAGGGCCTGAGGCCTCAGGGAGCCCTGTGGAGGGATGATACTTCAGGCCCTACCATCAGCACATCAGAGTGCTGGGAAGTTTTTCAGTGGTGTCTCTGGGACACTCGGTGGATTGTCTGTAGGAAACTTGCAACTCCGCTCCTCACACCAGGCCCAGCTGGCTGCCCCGCCCTCACCCTGGCTGGCAGGTGCACGTGGGGCCTCCAGGTCCACCATTCACTATTGAGAGCTAGAAATGAGGAAGGACAGTCAAACCAACTCCAAAAGGCTGTCTAGGATGAGCTGCTTTATCAGGGAGCTCCTTGTACCCATTTTACAGAAATCATTTTTAGGTCTTTGTGCCACCACCATGAGGGGCATCTGCAAAGAGGGCAACGCTGGACGCAGAATCTGTGGAAGGTGCAGCAGTGCCTCAGGGGTCCTTAAGGTCAGGGAGCCCCCCTCTCCCTCTTGGCCCGTTACCCTTTGTGACTTCCCACCATGGTGTCGTGTGACCCTCAGGCTGGTGGGGGCTGAGTCCTCACTGAGCACCCACTTTCCACATCTGCTAGAGGAACAGTGACACGGACACTTGTGTGACAGAGAGAGGAGGGTTAGTGAGGAGGGACAGACAGCTCTTCCCTTCGGAGCCTGGCTAGTCTAGGACATCACCTTGCTGTGTCTTCTCCTTCTCAAGCTCTTAAAATTGACCCTGAACATGTGACAGGGTCCTATGGTGTTACTCAAAGCTGTGCAAGGTAAATGGTGACATATTTATTCTTTTCCCATTTGTTCTAGAAACAGTGCCTTTTTCATCAGTTGCATTTTCCAGGTTGAGAGCTGTATAAAACATTTTGGACTGTGACCATGTACCTTCCTTTTTAAGAAAAATAAACTGCTTTATGGTAGTTAGCTGTGGAGTGTAGACTCATTAGACTCATTTCCTGCTACCCAGCGGAAGGTGGAAGAACCCTTTCACATCTCCCAGAAAGCAGATGGTGACCAGGTGTGGAACAGGGTAGGGGCCACTCCTGCTGGCCTGTGAGTGCTGTGGCATCTGCATCAGGACACCACTTCTGCCAGAGCCCCTGGGGCCCCCAGTGTTTCCTGGGTCTGCTCAAGGGGCCCTGCAAGCCCTCGTCGTCATCAACAGCAACCAGCCCTCTGTTCATTAGACTGCTGGGAGGCCTCTTTGGGGAAAGAATTCCACAGTTGTAAAAGTTTGAAAACTGCCAGGTTTTTAGGCACATAGGAGATGGCAGTATGGCTTTTGTGAGTTTAATTGTGGTGGGAAGAGACCAGCCAGTGAGAAGATTGTGTGCCAGGTGCTGGTAAATGCTGCAGAACTCAGGGGAGAACAAAGCCTGGAGGAGGTGGGAGGTTGGGAGGGGCCCAGGAAGGCTAGTGGGGCCGTAAGAGGCAGTGGCCAGGAACAATGAGTACAGAGGCCCCAGGGCACGTACGGCCAAGGCGGAGAGAAGCTGGTGTCCCAGATGGAGCAACTGGGCCAGTGATGCATCAGGAGGATGTGTGGGTAGGAGGGCCTCTGTGGGGCCTGAGCAGAGCAGGGTGTGATGTGACTGTGTAGAGAATAGCCTGGAAGCCAGAGGCTGGTGAGGAGGCTCTTGCTTGGTCCTGGTGAGACACAATGGTCAAGAGTGTTGAAAACTTGAGGCTGCACGCGGTGGCTCACGCCTGTAATCCCAGCACTTTGGGAGGTCAAGGCGGTTGGATTGCTTTAGGTCAGGAGTTTGAGACCAGCCCAGCCAACATGGTGAAATCCCATCTCTACTAAAAAAAAAAAAAAAAAAAATTAGCCTCGTGGGCGTGGTGGTGCATGTCTGTAATCCCAGCTACGTGGGAGGCTGAGGCAGGAGAATCACTTAAACCTGGGAGGCGGAAGTTGCCATGAGCCGTGATTGTGCCACTGCACTCCAGCCTGGGGTGACAGAGTGAGACTCTGTCTGAAAAAAAGAAAAACTTTAGAGTTTATTTGAACAAAGAACAGTTCATGAATTGCACTCAGAACCAGGAGAGGCTCAGCGAGCTCTACCCAGCAGCATGGGCAGGCAGCACTTAAAGACAGAACACGAAAGTGAGGCACGGAAACAGCCTGATTGGCCACGGCTGGGCCTCTGCGTCATGTGGGTGTGGTCTGATCCACTGGCAGCTTATGACAGACTCAGCTACTTGTTACAAGAATAGACTTACTAGGTTGAGTTTGTTTACATGCTTCGTTAGGTTGCAGTTCACTAGGTAGGAATTCAAAGAATGGCCAGCTTTAGGCCAGATGTAATTTAACAGAAGGACCCGGTGTGGGCACATCCCTGGAAGGAGGTACTGGGTCTGAGAGCCCAGGCAGACCCTAAGGGGTTGTCTTAGCTGCTGCAAGGATGATGGAACCCTCTCCCTTTTTTAAGCTAATGGTCTTTTTGTTGCAGGGAGAAAAGATGGACTTGCAACTTGGAATGGATGTAAATCATAGTGTTTTCAGCACTGTTGGTTGTGCTGAAGTCCACAGCCACGGCCTCTTCTGCCAGCTCCAAGTCATGGTTCCAAAGACTTTTAAAACAGTCCAAAGATACTCCCTTGATAAAGGTTTCATTTTTAAAATGTGTGTGAATGGTGGCAGCCTGACCCTGTTTCACTCCAGCGCAAGGCAGATGACACCAAGCCAACATGCAGAGGCCTGGCCAGGTGTTGTCACTGTGAGTTGGGGCACACACAAGCACAGGGGGCCGTCCTGCAGTGGGCTGGGCCCAGTGGCTCACCCTTCACCCTTTTTCCGCACATCTTCCTGGAGTAGACCAAGTTTAAATGTTCGTTTTCAGTAAGCAGCTGTGACTACACTAACACATTGAGTTAGAACCATTTGAATAGGTTTTGAATCTGCTTTTTCATTGTTCACTTTTAATACTATTAACTAAAGCGTTTATTTGGGAAACAAAGGATTGTGATTTGGGTAAACTGAGTCAGGGTGACCCTGAGTAGTGTGCTGGAAGGCAAACACTGGAGAGTTTTGGATTTTCTCTTTGTTTGAGATGGAGTCTGACTCTGTTGCCCAGGCTGGAGTGCAGTGGCGCGATCTCAGCTCACTGCAACCTCCACCTCCTGGGTTCAGGTGATTCTCCTGCCTCAGCCTCCTGAGTAGCTGGGACTACAGGTGCGTGCCACCACCCCCCCGGACTAATTTTTGTATTTTTAGTAGAGATGAGGTTTCACCATGTTGGCCAGGCTGGGTCTCAAACTTCTGACCTCAGGTGATCCGCCCACCTCAGCCTCCCGGATTACAGGTGTGAGCCACCTTTCCCGGCCTGGCTGGGTCTCAAACTTCTGACCTCAGGTGATCCGCCCACCTCGGCCTCCCAAACTGCTGGGATTACAGGTATGAGCCACCTCGCCTGGCCTGGAGAGATGTGCATAGGGGATTTCCACAAAGGGTTTTTGGAGGCAGTTCATTGTCTGGGGAGAAATCCTAAAGGAAGCCCTTTCTGGTGGGTTAGTTCTTCAGGGCCCTCCCAGCTGGGAGATGTGAAGGCCGTCAGGGGCTGACTTCAGCTGCTGGTCCAAGTCTACGGGCGTCCTGTGGCCTGGCCGTCAGTGTGTGAATGCAGGCCTCCCTTCCACTTAGAAAGCCTTAGCATTCATTGGTGACTTCGTTTTCTTTCACATTTCCCCCTTTTGATCAAGTTCCTCCTCCAGAAAGTCACAGATCAGTTGGTGAATGTGATGTTGTCCCTTGTTGCTGGGAGGCACTTGTCCCAGGGGGTCATGTCCCTCATTGCGGATGTGACCTCAGTCAAGCTCTAGTGTCACCTGCTTCACCTTCGTGTCAGTTTTCCTTTCAGGGGATTGTCTGAATTCCAGCAGGGGGTAGAGGTTTCTTTAAATGAGAAACCTGAATCCAAGGGCCGACACCTTTTAGTTTGACAGCACAGGGATTGGTAAGGAGTACCTCACGCGGACTCTACACTGAGGTTGAAGGAAATCTTTCTGTAAATGTCTTTTCCAGTAGAGAAAAAGATCAGGCTGAAGGTCGTGATGTCTGGTGCCTTTATTTCCTGGGAACACACCGTGTAAAGACTGTCTGACCAGGGTATGACTTGTGTGAACCGCCTTCATTATTCCTTTACAGTATTGAAGCATGTCTCCTTTAATACATAGACTGTTCAGAGCAGAAGGGACTCTGTGCATTGACCCTGCCGTGATCATTTCAAAAGATGACAACTTGCAGTTTCCGAAAGGTGCAGGCCTTAGATTCGGAAGGACCACAGGAAGTGCCTTTGGCCAGGGCAATTTTAGTGCTTCCTGAAATTTTGCCAGTTGACTCCTGGTGAGGCCACCTGTGCTTTCTGCCCGTCTGCAGGTCTGGGATGGTAGGCACAATGACAGCCCTGTGATGTGGACCAGACTTCACAGACTGGTTTTACGACCTGGCCAGTGGAGTTCCTTGCCGCTGCGCGTGAAGATGTGCCCGTCACGTAGGGAGAATCTGTTCTAGTGGAGTGTGCAGCGTCTGAGGCAGTGGCACATCAGGAAGGGAACGCTTCCACCCAGGAGGAGAACATGCAAATCATCACGACGTATTTATAGTCTCGGGAGGCAGTGGCTGGATGAAGTCCATTCGCCAGACCTCAGAGGGCCTGCTGGGCAGGTCAGAACGGCCTGGGACCGTCTGCAGTGTCTTCGCTGGGTTGAATTTTGGGCAAACAGCACAAGGCAGTTGTGCCTCTTTGGCCGCCCTTGAAATGTTTCTCCCCTAATACTGTTTTCTAAACGTGTAAGTTCATTAGTTGCCCAATGAGTCGTCCTGATGTTTTCATAGATTCTGGTAACACCGACCCACGGGTGCTTGGGACAGGGCGTCTTTAATAACACGACCTGCGTCCTTTTTTGGAAAATTATCTCAGCTGTAAGGTTTTTAGTCTTAGTGAAACTCAAGGCAGCGGCTTTTGCTATAGAATCAACCACATTTTTTTCTTTAGCTTCATCAGACTTCAATTTTGAATACCCAGAAACTGTGATTATGGCCCAAGCAGAGGGAAGCCAAATTGAATTTAATGAACTATTGACGAAAGTGTCATTTTTAACTTGGTTCCCTCTGGAGGTTAAAAAGCTTGTTTCTGGCGCCAGGCACAGTGGCTCACGCCTGTAATCCTGGCACTTTGGGAGGCCGAGATGGGCGGATCATGAGGTCAAGAGATGGAGACCATCCTGGCTAACACGGTGAAACCCCGTCTCTAGTAAAAACACAAAAAATTAGCCGGGCGTGGTGGTGGTCTTTTACTTTTCTGCAAGAGGTAAATAAAAAATTCTGTTTCATTCTTCTTGGGGGTGGGGTTGGGCCAGCTTTGGTCTGTTGAGCCCAGGTTCTTGTCGGACCTGGCCGTGTGGGCAGGGCGGGGCCGGCAGGTGGATGACCCGGGACCGCAGGAGGGGTGGGCCCGGGAGGACCGTGGAGAGGGCCCCAAGCGTGCAGCTGCCCCACCTGCCCAGCCTTTGCTGACTGCAAATCTCCCACCTGCTCCACAGCTCCCTTCCGTCTGTGACGGCAGAAGGTTCTAGAGTCTCAGAGAAGGTCTTGTCATTGTTGCACATCTGGGTTCTTTTGGGACGGATTAAGGCTTTCCCACAGCTATTGAAACGCATTTAAGAAAGGCGTCCCGTGCTGCCTGAGACAATGGCCCTGGAGGCTGCTCTGATACCACGGGAAGCATGTGGGCGGCCTCGGCTGTTCCAGGTGGAGCTGTGCCCTCCGCAGACAGCCAGCTTCACGGATCCTGCAGCTGCCCCACGTGCCCCCGCGGTTTCCCATGAGGACCTGCAGAGGCCAAGGATGGCTCCTGTGCCGGCCAGCATGAGGGTCTCATGGGCACTGTGGACTTGCGCTCCTTGGTTCTGGGCATGGCGCCCTCTCACCTGGTCTATAAACTGCCCTCTGGCTGCAGGTTGGGGCTTGGAGGCAGGTTCCCACTCTACAAAGGTGTCAACACCAGCCGGCATGTGGGGGTGGGGCAGGGAACTTTGCAGGCGTGAAAACATGGTCCCCGGATGGTGGTCCAGGGCCAAGACCCCCGGCTCCCCTGCCCACCAAGACCACAGCGGACACGAGGCTGTGCGAGCGAGGCTCCCACAGGCTCTGCTGTCTGTGGCGGCCCAGAGGCATTCGGCAGGTTTCCCATGGCTGCTCGGGGGTAGCGGAACTGCCTCGGATGGAGGGGAGGTTCTAAGAGATGGGGGGTCGGGGAGAGAGTCCAGTGTCTCACTGTGGAGATGAGGCCCGGGAATGGCAGCAGCTGTGTCTCCCCAACTGTAGCTTCGCGTTGGGGTGCTGTCACTTTGAGGCTCCCGTCCGAGCTGCGCCCCTGCCACACGCTGTCCCTGCCCAGGCCCCTGAGCCTGGCTGCACAGGCTCTGCTCCCACCCGGCAGGCAGCTGTGCAGGGCAGGGAGGGCGTGTGTGGAATTGTCTTTGAAGCTAGGCTTTGTCCCCTGCTTCTAGCGAGGAATGTGTCTGCAGAAATTATTTTCTTACGATAATCAGTCTGATGCTCTCGGAGCTCAGCCAGGCCTCTAGAGAGCTGTGCAGAGCAGATAACCTTTCCCAGAGCTGAAGGGGAAAGAAAACCACGGCTTCGTGGCTTCGTTACAGCTCCAGACTAAATGGTCACTGGCTTCCTGTGAAGCTGGAGCTTCTGCCAAGTTGGCCTGTCAGCCTGACCGTGCAGCGTTTGGGGGTCCCCCTGTCCCCGGGATGGTGAGGAACGAGGACTCGTGCTCCAGGGTTTCTCCTACTTGGTGGTGGAGGAGGGTGAGGGTCAGATCTCGCAGCCACTGTCCCGACCTGGAGCCAGGACCTGGAGGGGGCCCCATGAGGACACGGTCAGGGCTTCCCTGGAGGGACAGGAGGCCGCCTGCGCTCTGGCTGCCTGAGGCCCACGCTCCCAGGCTGCCAAATGAGGCTGGGGTGCCAGGGAGGTGGAGTGGCTCCTACATCACCCAGTGGTGTGGCTGCAGCACAGGACAGGCCCAGGCTTCAAGCTCCACAGCCCTTCCCTCAGTTCCTGAGCCCAGGGGCAGCTCTGGGCAGCAGCTGAAATCTGCTGTGCGCCACTGACCAGACTCCTCCCCGGCCAGAGTCAGGGCTGCAGGGAGCCTCTCGAGAGCAGGGGACAGTGTGGAGGGAGAGGGGGATGGGCACAACCAGGGTGTCCAGGCCTAAGCAGCCCCCGACCCAGCAGAGCCCCCATCAAGAATTACAGGTGCCCCCACCACAGGCTCTGATACCCCCAGCCAAGCACAGGGTGAGGGGAGGCTCTGAGCCCGGTGGGACTGCCAGGCCTCCTACTCCACCTTGGGGCAGTGCCCTGCAGAAAGGACCTGCCAGGCCTCTGTCCCTGCCATCTTTAATCACTCCCCTCCATCCAGGCAGCAGGGACCACGTGAGATTCGTCCTTCGTGCTGAGGGAGGGCCTCGCACCCAGGAGCTCTGGAAGCTCATGGGAGCTTCCACGGCTGCCCCTCCCGTGAGGCACCAGAACTGCCCCAGCTGCCACAGGCAGCACTGAGCCCTTCCTCCCTGCAGCCCTGGACTCTGCCATTCTCTTGGGGTCAGGGCGACTTGGTGCTTCCCACCATCCATGCCGGACCCCTCCA